>NW_020885055.1:146905-184445 GCF_003945725.1 Corapipo altera
CAGCCCGGCGCATCCCCAGGGGAATGCTCCTCCCCCGGGTCCCGGTTTTGAATACAGCCCGGCGCATCCCCAGGGGAATGCTCCTCCCCCGGGTCCCGGTTTTGAATACAGCCCGGCGCATCCCCAGGGGAATGCTCCTCCCCCGGGTCCCGGTTTTGAATGCAGCCCGGCGCGTCCCCAGGGGAATGCCCCTCTCCCGGGTCCTGGCTTTAAATACAGCCCGACGCGTCCCCAGGGGAATGCTCCTCCCCCGGGTCCCAGGCTCAGAACACATCCCGGCATGGCCCCGGGGGAGAAAATGCCTGCCCCGAGTCCCGGTCCTTGCTACCAGAAACACAGAGCCCAACGCAGCTCCACAGGGAAACCTCATCCCCGGCGGCCCCAGGGGCAGCAACCCGGCACCGGACTTGACTCCTAAACGATCCCTGAGTGAATATCAAAACTCCTGTGTCCACCCGGGACACTTCGACAAAAGGAGTAACACCACGACCCCCATCCCGGAGTTTAAACACCATGTCCTCCACCCACAACTCCCTGACACGCTCACAAACACTAACATTTGACTCAGAGTCTTGTCGGACGGACTCTTCCCAGTTTATGTGCTGGACGTAACATTCCACGGCATGAGATATCCTTTTGGCATATTCAAGTCAACCCTCCTGGCTATGTTCCTTCCCAGCTTTCTTGTGCACCAGCTCTCTAACAGAGCAAGAAAATACTACAGGACTATCAGTGTCATTCTCATATTGAATCCAAAACACAGCACTGTAACAGCTATCAGTAAGTAGCTTAATTCTATCCCAACCAAAACCAAGTGTATCACAAGGACACCATAGACAGAAGATGAAGATCAACAGAAGCACAGGGAGTCAGCCATATTCTGTAACCTGCCCCCCTAGCCTGATTTTCTCCAAAAAACAACAGTTCACTCCACAGGTGATATGGTTTGAAGCTGGTTCCCTGCCAAGTCTCCAAACCTTACCACCAGAAGTCCCCCCCCCCCCCAAACCTCAGGGAGAAGAGGGAGAAAAACAACCAGCTAAGAAAACCCGAAACGAGAGAGACAGTTAAAGTGATATATATAAATATATTTACACTTATGTTACAATTGAAATATATACAATGTAATATATATACAATTTCACAAGGGAAGGGGAAGGGGAAGGGGGAAGGGAAAGGGAACAAAACCAAAATAAAATATATATATATATATCCCAAATCAGTAGCCCGAGATCTAGTAACTAAAGGGTTAGCAAAGAAAATATCCCACCACTCTCCTTGGGACAACCGAGAGTCGCTCCGGGACGATCGCCGGCAACGTCTGCCTCCCAAGGTCGACAAGGCCTTACCAGGCCTTGCTCCCCAACACGGCAGACTCAACAGCAGGGAACCTGCACCTCCAAGCCGCCGGAAGGAAAGAGGGCGAAGGCCTCTCCTCCTTTCTTCTTATAATCTAGCTTACATAAAAATCGTAGGGAATACTGGGTAAATCTGGACCCTTCCTTGGTTACAAACTGGTCACCAAGGAAGGCCTAACCCAAACCACCACATTCTCCACCCCTTATTCCATACTATTTTTACGTAACACCTATGTCTCACGTTCGCCTACATCCCGCACATGTATATACACATATACATATATAGTCCTTGCTGGTCTCTAGGCGCAGTTGTCTCATCGTTGGAAATCAATACTGACATCAGTTCAGTTCAGTCCAGATCTTTGGTCTCCTCAACCACAATTGCAGTTCTGATTTATGGTTGTTTCATCATTCTGAGCTGTCTCATCACTGGATATTGGCATCAACTTAGTTCAGGTCTCTCTCTCTCTCATCTGGTGACTGGCTTCCTGTAAAAACACAACTCAGGACATACAATTAGTTTTTCCCCAAGGCTAAATTTTCCTTGGGGCACACATTGGATCACTCCATCCTTCCTCATTATCCACCACGTATGTCCTGGCCCTTGAGCAAAGACAATCCCACGAATGGGTTTTTCTTGGCCTGAGGCAGGGGTAACCCAAACAGCTTTCCCTAGCATTCCCCTCAAATGGATTGCTGGAACTTTATCTCCATCAACAATGTGGAGGGATTCTGCTTGTGCAGGGCCAGCTCGATTAACAGAACCCCTGGTGTTAACAAACCAGGTGGCCTTAGCTAAGTTCTTATCCCAGTTCTTATAAGTTCCTTCACCTAGTGACTGTAGAGTTGTCTTCAACAGTCCGTTATATCTTTCAACCTTCCCAGCAGCTGGTGCATGATAGGGAATGTGGTACACCCATTCGATACCGTGTTCCCTCGCCCAATTGGTGACTAATTCATTTTTAAAATGAGTCCCGTTGTCCGACTCAATACGTTCTGGGGTCCCATGTCTCCACAGGACTTGCTTTTCAAGGCCCAAAATGGTATTCCGGGCCGTTGCGTGGGGCACTGAAAAAGTCTCTAACCATCCGGTGGTTGCTTCCACCATGGTAAGTACATAACGCTTACCTTGGCGGGTCTGTGGCAGTGTGATATAATCAACCTGCCATGCCTCTCCATACTTATCCCATCGTCCACCATACCATAGGGGCTTCAGTCTTTTCACCTGCTTAATAGCGTCACAAGTCTCACAATCATGGATAACTTCAGAAATTATATCCATGGTTAAATCCACCCCTCGGTCTCGTGCCCATCTGTGGGTGGCATCTCGGCCCTGATGACCGGAAGCATCACGGGCCCATCAAGCTAAGAACAATTCTCCCTTCTGCTGCCAGTCTAGGTCTACTCCTATCTGTGCAGCTCAATCCGCTTCTCTGTTGTTATCGTGTTCTTCATTAGCTCGCTTCTTGGACACATGGGCATCTACATGGTGGACTCTCACATTCAGACTCTTCGCTCTGGCAACGATGTCCTGCCACAAGTCAGCAACCCAGATGGGTTTTCCTCCACGCCTCCAGTTCATCTTCTTCCATCGGTTTAACCATCCCCATAGTGCATTGGCTATCATCCACGAGTCAGTGTAGAGGTAGAGTCTTGGCCATCCTTCTCGTTCGGCAATGTCCAGGGCCAATTGGACGGTTTTGAGTTCTGCAAATTGACTCGACTCGCCTTGACCCTCAGCAACTTCTGCCACTCGTCGGATGGGACTCCAAACGGTTGCTTTCCACTTCCGGTTCCTTCCTACAATGCGGCAAGAACCATCAGTGAAAAGGGCATAACACCTTTCTTCATCTGGCAGCTGATCAAATGGCGGAACTTCTTCAGCTCGGCTCACTGGTTCTTCTTCTTCTTCTGCCAGACTGAAGTTCCCACCTTCAGGCCAATTTGTGATAACCTCCAGAATTCCAGAGCGATTTGAGCTTCCCAATCGTACACGTTGCGTAATCAAGGCTATCCACTTGCTCCACGTAGCATCGGTGGCATGATGCGTAGGGGGCACTTTCCCTTTGAACATCCAATTCAGGACTGGTAGTCGGGGTGCTAGGAGAAGTTGTGTTTCAGTGCCAATCACTTCTGAGGCTGCTCGTATGCCTTCATAGGCTGCCAGAATTTCCTTTTCCACAGGAGTGTAGTTGGCTTCAGAACCCCTGTAGCTTCGGCTCCAGAAGCCAAGTGGTCGCCCTCGCGTCTCACCAGACACCTTTTGCCAGAGGCTCCAGGAGGGACCTTTATCTCCAGCTGTAGTGTAAAGTACGTTCTTCACGTCTGGTCCCGTTCAAACTGGTCCAAGAACCAACGCTCTGTGAGGGTGGTTGGACAGACGGAAGAAGGCCAATTGACAACGTAAAGGGAAACCCATCTGGGTTTCCGAAATGTGGCAAGACATTGTGGCCCAAGTAGAAAAGCTGATTGTGAGAGTCCGCCATGTAGATGCACACATGCCCAAAAACTGAGCAAATGAAGAACATCGCAACAACAAACAGGCAGACCAAGCTGCTCAAGTCAAAGTATCACAGTTAGACCTTGATTGGCAGGAGAAGGGAGAGTTGTTCCTAGCTTGATGGGTCCATGATGCCTTAGGTCATCAGGGAAGAGATGCCACCTATAGGTGGGTGTGAGACTGAGGGGTGGATTTAACCACGGACACTATCTCCTAGCTTATCCACGATTGTGAGACACACTGCAATCAAGCAGACTAAGAGAGTAAAGCCCTGGTGGTATGGTGGGCAATGGACTAAGTATAGATATGGAGAGGTCTGGCAGACTGATTGCATCACACTGCCACAAATCCGTCAAGGTAAGCACTTTGTACTCACCATGGTGGAAGCAACCACCAGATGGCTGGAAATGTACTCTGTGCCTCATGCCACTGCCAGGAACACCATCCTGGGCTTTGAAAAGCAAGTCCTGTGGTGACATGGCACCCCAGAACGAATTGAGTCAGACAATAGGACTCATTTCAAGAATAGCCTAGTTAACACCTGGGCTAAAGAGCATGGTGTTGAGTAGATATATCATATCCCCTATCATGGACCAGCTGCTGGGAAGGTTGGATGGTGTAATGGACTGTTGAAAACTACTTTGAAGGCATTGGGCAGGGAGACTTTCAAGCATTGGGATCAACATTTAGCAAAGGCAGCTTGGTTAGTCAACACTAGAGGCTCTGTCAACTGAGCCGGCCCTGCCCAGTTAAAGCCCCTTCACACCATAGATGAAGGCCCTGTAGTGCACCTGAGAGGTATGTTAGGGAAAACGGTTTGATTAGTCCTGCCTCAAGCAAAGGTAAAACCATTCATGGGATTGTTTTTGCTCAAGGACCAGGTTGCACTTGGTGGGTGATGTAGAAAGATGGAGAAACACAATGTATACCTCAAGGGGACCTAACCATCCATAACACTGTGGTTGCATGCATATATTTGTAAATGTATGTATGTGTATGGTTGGAAAGTTCAAATCCTATATAGCATGATGGTATGAAAAAATTCGGGGTGGATGATGTTATGGTTTAACTAAATGAAGAAGATTTTCTTGTTGAATTTTTTCATTTCATCATGTGGTTTTGGAGGAAGCGGGGGACACCTCTCCTCAGTTTCCCCCTGCAGGGAGGGGGACGGGGAGGGGTGGAGGTCCCTGCGAGAAGTACTGCAAGAACTTAGGAAGGATAAAACTGTCTCCTGGGGCTGTAGTTCAGAGGAAGTCAACGGTTGCTCACTGACCGGACCTGCCCCACTGCCGGCCCCCCTGTGCCACCTACCTCGCTGCTGGCCCACTGCCCAGACTTGCCCTGCATCCCAGTTCTGCAGTTCCTGTGCCAAGTGGGGATTCTCCCATTTGTTGCTGCTGTCACTGTTGTTACTGCTGCTGACATCATTGCCATTGCTACCACTGGCACCTCTGCCCAAAAACCATCGCTTCCCGCTGCTTGGAGCCCTGCCACTACTGCCTTGGAGTAATTGCTACTCGCAACTGCAGTCGCTGCCTGCTACCGCTGCTCACCCCGCGCCACCAGTGCTGCTCTGCGTACTGGTACTTCCCCCCCACCCTTGCTCTGCATGTGACCTTCATAGGGACTTCAAGTTTTCATCTTGGTGGCATAGACTGAAAGAGTGGGTTTAGGTGGCATTTTCTCAGTTATTGTTTGATGTTTGCTTTGTTCTGTTTTGTTCTTTTTTTTTTTTAGGAAAACTGTTATTGATTTTCATACTTCACTTGAACACCTCATAATTTTTGAGGTGGGGTTTTCTGTTCCACCAGAGGTCCCACCTCCTTGGACATATTGCTAGCAAACCAAGACAGCTGTAAACTCTTTGCAACAGGAATTCTCTGCTGTTACTTTAGCATCTTGCACAGAGTCCTTTGGCTTTCAGGTGCTGTTATACAAATATAGAACAGCGAGAGCTGGGGTGTTTTCTTGCTCTTATTCAGGACATTATGCTTAATCAGAACTTAACCTCCTTGAGAGTGATTGCAGGCAAGCAGCATAAATAGTTTAACTTCAGGCTCCCTGTATAATCAGAAGGGAGAGGTAAAGTCTGAATTTGGGGCTCTGAATTCCCCTCTAGTAGAAAACCTGGGCTCTTGACTTAGGTGCCTGATTTAAATACATAATGTAAGTATGAATATCTGCCTGTCCCGGTTCTGACCAGGACAGGGTTAATTTTTGCAGTAGCCAGGAACAGGCACAACTAGGACCCAGAGGTTATTGTATACCATCTCACATCATTTTCCAGGGATGGGGGAAGGGGTCCCTTCAGAGTTACGTAGCATGGTGGGTGGTCGAGTATTGCCCAACTCTGTGTGATGAGCAAAATGTATGTGAATCATTTGCCTCCCCTGTTATTAATATTTCTGGTGTTACTGTTCATTTCCTTATTTCATTGCTATTTCCAGTAAATTGTTCTTATCTCAACCTGTGATCTTTACCTTTTGTGCCTCCAATTCTCCTCTCCATCCCACCGCGGGGGAGGGGGAGGAGGACGGGGGAGTGAGTGAGTGGTGTGTGGTTTGCAGAGTCTCAGTGAGAGCACAAAATTGGGGAGTACCATTCCTAAACCATGACAGCCTTATTTGGCGACCAGTATTGGGCTCGAAATGTTGAGATAACAACAGATCTGCCCAGAGTGGGTTGGAAACAAATTTGATCTAAGCATTTGTTGTTTTAGGTCCAGAACCACTGGTCAAAATGTTGCTTGGTCTGTTCACATGGTTGTGGTACCTAACCCTGTATATATTCCCGTATATGCAATATGTACTCCTTGTGATGATATTTTTCAGAGCAGGGAGAGGGATCAGGATTGCTTTGTTGCTGTACTGTGTGATATCAGCTTATGACATGATAACATCAAGGGCAATGAAGGTCATTTGGGATGTGTATTCAGTGTTGTTCTCCTGCCCTTACCTTGGACACTACCTCTGGGAGTCCTTTAATAATTGTACTCAGCCTGGGGGAGGGGAAAGGGAGGATGATTTTCTCCAGGTTTTCACCCCCTTTTCCTCCTTCAGACCTGTTACAACAGCTTTTGAGAATTTTGAATTTCCCTTGGATTTTAAAGAAAACATGTTCTTGTTGTTAAGTCTTGTACGTCTCTTGTGCAGTGTACACCATGTTTAGAGTTACAAAAGAAATTTTTAGGAAGGTCATTCAGAGATCTGCCCTGAGGGTGGATAGTCATGAGTGGCATGGAATGTGGGAGAATATGGGCCTGCTTTTGACAGATTATTCTGCTCCAATGGTTTGGAAGTTCACCCCTGAACAACTACAGGACCCTAAAAACTGGCAGAATATTTGGAGGAAAAATGCTGTGGCACTTCCAGAGAGGTGCAAAGTTATGCAACTTGCTGGGCCCTGACTACTACTTATTGGACACTGCTTGTTACTAGACAGCACCCTCAGGGGAAGGGGAAGGAGAAGGAAAGCAGACCAACAGGCACTGTGGCAAGCCAAACTGCAACTGAATCACAGGAACAACCTGTGCCAGTAGTAGTTGCCCCTATACAGAAGAAGAAATACAAGACCAAATCTGTTTCTGTTGATGCCTCAGAGTTTTTCAGATTTTTTAATTTTTGTAGATTTTAGAAGTAGTTGTGTAGTAAATGTAGATTTTAATGTAACTGTATTATATCCCTTACCCTTTAACATAGTAGTTTGCATATACCCAACCCTATCATCCCATTTCATATCAATCCCTCTGAATTCCGTTAGCGTGTTTAGTCTTCTTTTCAAGGTAGAATTGTAGAAAAACACCTCTGTTTAAGAACATCGCACTCTAGACCTGGACCAGAAGATATCACACAGACAAAGCAACCTTCAAGCCCAGAACTTTGGAGGAGCTCCAAAGACTGTACGTGCTGTGAAGAAGATGAAGATGATAAAGAAGGGGTCCCAAATGCCCCCAGACCCAATTCCCAAAGGGGCGTGTTGGGGGGCAGAACCAGGGAGTCTATAGATCTGGGATTGGATGGACCATATTATAAAATCATAGAACCACTGTCTGGATGCACGCATTGTGTGTATTCCCCTGGGCCTGAGGCCTGATTAAAGGACCCTCTCTTTTTATCTTATACACTAAATTGGCCTGGAGTCTTTTTTTCCATGGTCTCTTTAGGCAACAGTGTAATGAGGGATGAAGAGGAAGTAGGGTCCTCACAACAAGAGGAAGAAGCAGGGCCAGAGATAGTCACCTGACCCCTATCCCTTGAGCTGCGAGATATGTGAAAAGTTTTCAGCTGCCAGTCGGGTGAGCCCCTGGTGACATGGCTGCTCTGATGCTGGGATATTGCAGCCCACAATATGAAACTAGATGGTAGTGGAGCCAAGCAACTGGGATCCCTGTCCCGGGATGTGGGCATTGACCAGGAGATTGGGAAAAGACCAGAAACTCTCAGTCTCTGGAGGTGAGTTCTGTCAAGTGTGAGGGAAAGGTATCTTTTCAAGGATGATCTTTTAGTGAACCAAATGCTATGGAGAAAGGTATCCAGTACCTGAGAGAATTAGCTGTGCTGGAGGTAATCTATAGGGATTCAAATAACGAGCAATCCCCTATAAATCCAGATGAGGTCCAGCATACACAAACCATGTGGCGGAACTTCCTATGGAGCGTGCCATTGTCATACATCAACTCATTGGCAGTGATGTCAATGAAAGGAGAAGAAAGAGTGGATAATTTGGTGTAGTGGGTTGACCCAGGCTAGAAGCCAGGTACCCGCTAAAGCCACTGTCTCACTCTCCCTCTGCAACTGGACAGAGGAGAGAGAAAAAAACCAGCTAAGGATTCATGAGTTGAGATAACAGCTGGGAGAGGTCACTTACTGGTTACCTTCACAGGCAAAACAGACTCAAAGTGGGGATAGTACTTAAATTTATTACTAACAGGATAAGAACCAAAGAGTGAGAAATAAAACAGTCTTAAAAACATCTTCCCCCCGCACCCCTCCTTCCATGTTCTCCTTCCTCTCCCCCAGCAGTGCAGGAGGACTGGGAATGGGGGTTATGGTCAGTTGTTGTTTCTGCCGCTGCTCAGAGAGAGGAGTCCTTCCCCTGGTCCCGTGGGGTCCCTCCCATGGGAGACAGTCCTTGATGGACCTCTCGGGCATGAGTCCATCCCTCAGGTAGCAGTTCTTCCCAAACTGCTGTCCTGTGGGTCACTCCTCTATGGGGTGCAGCCCTTCATGAATGAGTTGTACCAACGTGGGTCCCCCAGAGGGGCCACAAGTCCTACCTGGGAAAAACCTGCTCCAGCGTGGGCTTCCCTCTCCACGGGTTGCAGGTCTCCAGCAGGACCCTGCTCCATCTTGGGCCTCCCACAGGGTCACAGCCTCCTTTATGCATCCACCTGTTCCATCATGGGTTTCTCCATGGGCTGCAGGTGGGTCTCTGCACCCCGATGGTCCTCCATGGGCTGCAGGGGGACAACCTGCTCCACCATGGTCTTCACCACGGGCTGCAGGGACCTCAACTCCGGCACCTGGAGCACCTCCTCCCCCTCCTTCTGCACTGACCTTGGTGTCTACATTGTTGTTCCCATGTTCTCACTCCGCTCTTCCCTGGTTGGAATTCTTTCTGCTCCACAACCTTCTGTTCTTAAATATGTTATCACAGAGGCATTGCTATTACTCTTGATTGGTTTGGCCTTGGTCAGCGGCAGGAAATCCATCCTGGAGCTAACTGGCATTGGCTCCACGGGACAGGGGAAGCTTCTAGCAACTTCTAACAGAAGCCACCCCTGTAACCCCCACCGCTACCAAAACCCAGCCACAGAAACCCACTACATTTGGTTATCAAACTATGACAATATGAAGAAAGTAACTCTTCCCCACTGTAACAGTGAGAGGGTTACTATATCAGGGAAAAAAACAGGTTCGAGGGATTCTGGAACGTGAAAAACCAAAAACCTTTGCTAGTTGGCAAGGTAGCTATTTATTATGAAAGGTGGTAAACAGGGAAAAAGGAAAAAAAAACAGGCACCTGAGGGGAAAATAGTTAGGGTGGAGGAAAAAGTGCACAAAAGACCCTAGAAAGAAGGTTCGACACCCATACTCACCCAGATGTCACCTATAAGATAATCTTACCCATCCTAACCAGTAATGAAGTCTCTCTGCAACAGCTGCATGTTCCGAAGGGGTGGCAGGCTCCCACTTCAAACAGGCGTCCCCGCTAAAAGCAACTTTGTCCATCGTGAAGAGCCAGCCCGCCCCAAGGAAAACGTGTCTACTTTTATAAAGTTCATGGAGAGCACCTGCCCCGGGGAGGTGTGGCCAGTACCGCCCCGTCAGGGGTTCTCAATCCCACCCCCTTGGTTATGTAAGTGCCCCCCTTCTGCGCATGCGTGAGCACTTTGGAAATCCCCTCACGCAGGCGCAGTAAGTTGAAGGGGGTCTTTCCCAATTGAGGCTGGGGGAGAGCCTTCATCATGTATTCCTCACTTTGTCCTCCAAATGCCCTTGACGAACCATTGACCAATCACAATAGACCAATTAAAACAGTTTACACAGAAACTCTCCCTCCAAGGCCAAGTTCACTGCTTTATCAGAGAACTTGGCAGGAAGAACTATAAACTTCTGCAGGTGGCTAGGGCCAAACACAGACCAAACAAAAAAACATCCCAACTTCATCCCAATACACCCACTATGGACCCATTTCTTGTCTGTGGAAAGACTGTCCAAGGATCTCCATCAATTTAAAGAGGACTACCAGTGATTTAAAGAACTGTCCCATGTCCCACCAGTACAGACCAGAGTCTCTTCTACTGGGAGCAAGTGCCCTCCTGCTCAAGAGAGAGGGTACACACCATGAGGTAACCTGTGATTTTACCTGCATGACCACAGAGAATACATGAGTAAGTGGGATGGAAAACCCACCTGTGCCCTAGCAGCACAGGTACGTGAGTTGAGAGGAAGAACAACCACTGCAGGAAATTCTTCAAGGATAAATGTTGATCCAGTTTCCAGTGGACAAGTTCTCAGACAGAATAAAAACGCTGATGTTACTTCTGATCCTTTTGAAGGGACCTCCAATTCATATTTACAAGAAGTGAGCATTGAGTATTATGACCAGAACTAGATGGGCCCTGCCTCCAGACAGGTGGATGAAAGGGACAATCGGATCTACTGGACTGTGTGGATCTGATGGCCTGGCACATCAGACCCATAAGAGTATAAGGCTTTAGTTTACACTGGCTCACAATGTACCCTGAACCATCAAGATATGTAGGGGCAGAATCCATCTCTATTTCTGGGGTGACAGAGAAAATCCCAACAGTTGTCACAAAAAGGGAGGAGGGAATTCACCCGACCCTTAGAGAGGGGAGAATTTCTCGACCCACAGAGATTTATTTGTCTGTCAGTGCCCCAAGGAAAACGAAACCATGTATGTCCGACCCAGTCTGTCAGGTATCCCGTAAGGGAGGACTCTTCACTGAACAGATTCACAAGATTGGAGGTAATTTGGTTGCCCTTATTGGAGGCTGCCACACAATAGAGTAAGGGAAAACCCCTCAGCGGATCTTCCCATGTGTTATTCCGCCACCGGCAAACTGTCAGCACCTTATAAAGGACTCACTCTAGCAGTTTAGAGAACAACACTCTTTATTAATGCAAATAGTGACAAGTTAATCAGGTTCATGGTCATTGGTGATAGGGTCTATCTGCATATATGTATTTAAAGCAATCTAATAATACTATAAAGCAAGCACAAGCACAAACTCTAATACAAAACAAGCTACTAATATATTATGGAGCAAAACACAAGCTCTAGTCCTTAAAGCAGTAATCAGCATGCATAGCATAAGTTTCTCACCCAAGGCATCCCTGTGGGGAGAGAGAAGACAGGTTTGGCTTGTCAGCGGACCCCAACAGTTTCAGTGGAAATCTTCCTCTGACTTTTCTCCATTTACAACTTCCTTTTATATTATTTCTTTAGGTTTAGGTGGAGTTTGAGTGAATCTAGGCATAAGTACTTAATTGGGTAGTTGTCTTTGGCATCTATCTTTCTTGGTGGACAGATACGGCAGGGTCAAAGTGTCACCATAGTCCCCTTCCTGCAGGATGTTTGTGGAGGGAGGTTGCAGTGCCTTCACACCATGGTGCATCCTCCATACAGGTGCTTATCAGTGTTTGGGAAACCTTCGTGGGGCATTGTGACCGTGTTTCATCCAAGAAGTAGCAGTTGGTTCTCATCCATAATTCTTATTTTCCTGTGGCAGGATAGACCCACCCTGATAAGACCTAAAATCCAATCAGAATGCATACAATGGAAGCCATCATGCAAGCTATCATGCCGGTTCCAGGGTGTTGTCTTGGTGTTAATTATGCTAAAACCATCCTGGTTCACCAGACTTCAAATCAGATAAGCTGGTAGCTGGCCTGTAAATGTGTGACTAGCAGTCAATCACTTTACACTATAAAAGTCCAGTCCCCTTTCATACAGTCAGGTTCTTCTAACATAACCCTTCTTGGGGTGTATGTGTGGAGATTCCTCCCTTGATTGGGGATGCCCTCCAAGGATACTCCTCGAGGTTGAGAGAAAGAGATCTCCCCATGAGCGTTGGAATGGGTGAGTTACATCAAATCTCTACTTAATGATTATTTCTTTTTACTAGCTTTAATATAATTTTTTCAATATTTGCTTCAATATAGTGTACTGTCCTATCTTATATTATACTACTAGTAGTTTTAGTTTTTGTATTGTGTAGTAAATAATTCTCATTTTGCCAATCATTAAAACCCGTGGGACAAAAATGGTTCAATCACACCTCTATAATTCCTTAAATTTAAACCATTGACATAATCTGAGGCTAAGACTGGATTCAGCTGCACCTAGACTGCTCTCTGAGAAGGAGTTTAGAAAGCCAGGGAGTTCTTTCTGCACCTCATGACTCAATGGCAGGGCTTTTTAATAAATTTTGTCTAAACCTTTCACTCCCACCCATGACATCTCCTTTAACTTTTAACCCTATCCATTACTCCACACTGACTGTACTGAAAGTTGATGTGAGCCTGACTGGGAATGAATGGCAAAAACATCCCATTGTGACTGGCCCAGAGGCCCCTGGCATAGATTACCTCAGGAGAGGGTATTTCAAGGACCCAAAAGGGCATCGTTGGGCTTTTGGGAGAGCTGCTGTGGAGACAGAGGAAATTAGACAGTTGGATACCTTGCCTGGTCTCTCAGAGGACCCTTCTGCTATGGGACTGCTGAGGGTTGAAGAACAACGTGTACCAATTGCTACCACCACAGTGCACCACCAACAATACCGCACCAACTGGAACTCTGTGATCCCCCATCCATGAGATGATTCATGAACTAGAGAGCCAGGGAGTGGTCAGCAAGACTCCCTCACCCTTTAATAATCCTACATGGCCAGTGCATAAGTCCAATGGAGAGTGGAGACTGACAGTGGACTATGATGACCTGAATGAAGTCATACCACCACTGAGTACTGCTGTGCCGGACATACTGGAACTTCAGTACAAAGTGGAGTCCAAGGCAGCAAAGTGGTGCCACCATTGACATTGCTAATGTGTTTTTCTCCATTCCTGTAGCAGCAGAGTGCAGGCCACAGTTTACTTTCACCTGGAGGGGCATCCAGTACACCCAGAACCGACTGCTCCAGGGGTAGAAACAGCCCCACTATTTGCTATGGACTGATCCAGACTGCACTGGAAAAGGATGAAGCTCCCAAACTCTTGCAGTACATTGATGACATCATCGTGGGGGGCAGCACAGCAGAGGAAGCTTTTGAGAAAGGGGAGAAGATAATCCAGATCCTCCTGAAGGCCAATTTTGCCATAAAACAAAGTAAGCTCAAGGGACCTGCCCAGGAAATTCAGTTTTTAGGAGTAAAATGGCAAGATGGACGTCATCAGATTCCAATGCATGTGGTCAAGAAAACAGCAGCTATGTCCCCACCAACCAGCAAGAAGGAAACACAGGGTTTCCTAGGTGCTGTGGGTTTTTGGAGGATGCATATTCTAGATTACAGTCAGATTGTAAGCCCTCTCTATCATGTGACCCAGAAGAACAATTTTAAGCAGGGTCCTGAACAACGACAAGTTTTTGAACAAATCAAACAGGAGATTGTTCATGCAGTAGCCCTTGGGCCATTCAGGACAGGAAAAGATGAGAAAAATATGCTTTACACTGCAGCCAGGGAGAATGGTCCTTCCTGGAGCTTCTGGCAAAAAGTACCCAGGGAGACTCAAAGAAGACCCCTGGGGTTCTGGAGCCAGGGATACAAAGGATCCGAGGCCTGTTACACCCCAACTGAAAAAGAGATCCTGGCAGCTCATGAAGGGGTTTGGGTTGCTTCAGAAGTGATTGGTACCGAAGCACAACTCCTCCTGGCACCCTGACTGCTGGTGATGGGGTGGATGTTCAAAGGGCAAGTCCCTTCCACACATCATACCACTGATGCCACATGGAGTAAGTGGGTCACGTTGATCACACAGTGAGTTCAAATAGGAAACCCCAATTGCCCAGGGATCTTGGAGGTCATCGCAAACTGACCTGGAGGTGAAAATTTTGGACTATCATCATCGTCAGAGGAGGAAAAGGTGACACATGCTGAGAATGGCCCACCATGTAATCAGCTACCAGAAAATGAAAAGCAATATACTCTCTTTACTGATGGTTCCTGCAGTATTGTAGGGATACATTGAAAATGGAAAGCTTCCATATGGAGCCCTACATGGTGAGTTGCAGAAGCTATTGAGAGACATAGTGGATCAAGTCAGGTTGCAGAGCTGAAAGCCATTCAGTTGGCTTTAGGTATCGTTGAGCAAGAGAAATTGCCAGCGCTCTACCTCTACAATGACTTGTAGATGGTAGCATAACGGCAGAGGGGGACAGACAGAAATGTTCACAAATCAATATAATAGGCAAAAATGTCTGCTTTATTAGAGGAAAGGTATCTTATATGCTGCCTGTGACACAGAGACATGTGATTCTTCCCCAGGTTACATTGGATACATAAGGAAAACACACTGAGCTGTAAAGTACCAATTGGACCACAGTAGGTGTTCATAACACTTGTTTTCCTGCCAAAAGAATTCCTCCTTCACCTTGGCACAAGGCCTGCAGCCATATTAGTGGTGCAGTATTTTTACTGTCTACAACCAGCCATGTCAAGGTAAAGGTCACAGAAAGGCAATAGAAATTGTTCACACAATTTCTGTCCTCCAACAAATCCCCCGTTGAAGTTTGAACAATTTAAATTGCATTTCTGTAACATTCCTTATTGTATCCATAACATTTCAATAAATGCAAACATACAATAACACTACTATCATTAATAAACTTAACAACCCATTGACCCCAAGATGTGTGCTCCCAAAGTGTGCCTAAAAGTGCTTCTTTAAATGTGGGGTTTATTCTTAAAACTTCCACTCCGTCCAGAACATCCCTGTAAATGGAACTCCATTCAACCCTGGGCCATATGTCTTCTGTTATTCTTTTTCACACCTTGACCCTTAAATAACAGAATGACATAATCATACATTAATACTGGATCTTCTGTTTCTGTTGCACCCTTTGCATACCATTCTATTGCAGCTTCAGGATTTTTTTTTGCCACTTTATGTAAAGGTATCTGTGTATTTATTTATCCAAAAGTGTTTGTGTATGTGTAATTGAATATTCACACATATACATGCATACATTTTCATTCATTCTCTTTCACACGGTGGCCACCATCATTCAAACACACTTCACACAAACATACTTTTGAATCTCATTTCACTGTGTCTCATGAATTACAAAAACATACTAATTCTCCAGTACCTTTTGGTGTGAAAGCTTCTCCACCAAACAGGTAAACTTTCCTCCACCAGTTAATCTAAGATCTTTACCTTTTATAATTATATGCTTAAACATACTAAAATATTGTGCTCCAACAAAACTAAAAATACTGTACCTTAACAACACTAAAATGTGCTCATAATGCTGAAAAATTGTGCTCTCGTAATACTTACTTTGAAGTTCGTACAATACACTCTCTTAAATCCTTAATTTCATGTGCTTAAAAAACATACTAAAAAGGTGTATATGACTTTGCTCATGCACCCCACAGGAGCAGACTAACGGGTGTGGCACAGCAATTTCAAGGCAATTCAAGCAGGCAGGGCTGAACCAACTCCCACTTCTCGTAGGTGAGTGTGCTTTTTAAAGCTAGCAATGGTTTCCAGGAAAACAAGAGCCATTACTACTGTTAATACTAGGAGTGTGTCTGCTCAGACACTCCCCTCGAAGAAGGATGCAGCCACCCAGGTCTCTGGGTGTGCTGAGTGTCTGAGCCTGATGTTGGTACTGGAGGATGGTGTAGGAGGTAGCTGTGTACGATGCGAGCAGGTGAGTGACTTGCTGTGCCTGGTAGCAGAACTTAAGGAAGAGGTAGAGAGATTAAGGTGCATTAGAGAGAGTGAAAAGGAAATTGACTGGTGGAGTCAAACCCTTTTGAACCCTAAGGAAGTCAAACAGGAGATGGCGAAGCCCTGCCCCTCCTGCCATAAGGCAGATGGAGAGACCAAATTGATGGCGGGGAATGGAAACAGGTCCCTAATGGGAGAGGTAAAAGAACTCTTTCTCGACCCCCATCACCCCCTAGGGTGCCCTTGAAGAATAGATATGAGTCCCTGGACCCAGACAGTCAGGTAGAGGACAGCCAAGAAGATCTCTCTGGAAAGCCTCCTGGTTCAGCCCTGTCTAATAGACGGATTACAACCACAGGTATAAAGAAAAAAAGAAGGGTAGTTGTAGTCGGTGACTCCCTTCTGAGGGGAACTGAGGACCCTATTTGTCGCCCAGACCCATCCCAGAGAGAAGTATGCTGCCTTCCTGGGGCCAGGGTGAGGGATATTAGTAAGAGACTTCCTGAGTTAATTCAACCCTCAGACTATTATCCACTGGTGGTAGTCCAGGTTGGCAGTGAGGACATTAATCGAAGAAGTGCCAGGATAATTAAAAAAGACTTCAAAGCACTGGGTCGGTCAGTTCAGGGGACGGGAGCACAGGTGATATTTGCCTCAGTTCCTGTACTATCTGGGATGGATGAGGAGTTAAATAAAGAGTGGAGTAAAAAAGCCCAACTCCTCAACAGATGGCTAAAGGATTGGTGCCACCGTCAAAATTTTGGTTTCTTTGACCATGGGGCAAACTCCATGGTACCTAGTTTCTTAAAATCAGACGGGATTCATCTTTCTTGGAAGAAAAAGAGAACTGTAGCCCATAAGTTAGCGAGGCTGATCAGGAGGGCTTTAAACTAGGTTTGAAGGGGGAAAGGGTTGAAATCAGGTTGTCCAATGATCAGCCTAATGATGGAAAGCCTGAGTTAAAAATTAAATCAACAGCCCACCTGAAGTGCATGTACACTAATGCACGCAGTATGGGCAACAAACAAGAGGAGTTGGAAGCCATTGTGCAGCAGGAAAGCTATGATGTAGTCGCCATCACAGAAACGTGGTGGAATGACTCGTGTGACTGGAGTGTTGCCATGGATGGCTACACGCTCTTCAGAAAGAACAGGCAGGGTAGGAGAGGTGGAGGGGTGGCTTTATATGTTAGAGAGTCTCTTGACTCTGTTGAACTTGAGATCAGCAACGATAAGGTTGAGTGCCTGTGGACCAGAATCAGGGGGAAGACCAACAAGGCCGACATCATCATAGGTGTCTGTTACAGACCGCCCTACCAGGATGACAAAGGGGATGAAATATTCTACAAGCAGCTGGCGGATGTCTCAAAATCGTCAGCCCTTGTCCTTGTGGGTGACTTTAACCTGCCGGATATCTGCTGGGAGCTCAATACTGCAGAGAAGAGGCAGTCTAGGAAATTCTTGGAGTGTATAGAGGACAATTTCCTCCATCAACTGGTAAATGAACCTACCAGGGGTAAGACCCCACTAGACCTGCTGTTTACAAACAGAGAGGGGCTGATGGGAGATGTAGTGGTTGAAGGCCGCCTGGGAAATAGTGACCATGAAATAATAGAATTTTCAATACTCAGAGATTCAAGGAGAAACAACAATAAAACCTCTACGCTGGACTTCCGGAGGGCAGATTTTGACCTATTCAGAAGTCTAGTCCAGAGTATACCCTGGGAAACAACCCTTGAAAACAAGGGGGTCCAGGAGGGATGGATGTGCTTCAAGCAGGAAGTTTTGAGTGCACAGGAACAGGCCGTACCAGTGTGCCGAAAGGCAAGCCGGCGGGGAAGACAACCAACTTGGTTAAACAGGGAGATTCTGAAGGAAATCAGGGATAAAAAGAGAATTTACTGACTGTGGAAGAAAGGGCTGGCTACTTACGAAGAATTCAGAAAGACAGCTAGATCATGCAGAAAGAAAATCAGGGATACAAAAGCGCAATTTGAAGTTAAATTAGCCACTTCTGTTAGGGATAACAAAAAGTCCTTCTATAAATATATTAATAACAAAAGGAGGAGCAAAGAAAACCTCCATTCTTTGAGGGACTTGGAGGGAAACATAGTTAATAGAGATGAGGAGAAGGCTGAGGTACTTAACACCTACTTTGCCTCAGTTTTTACCAGTAGGACAGGTGGCCCTCAAGGCAACCGGCCTCTGGAGCTGGTAGACAGAGATAGGAAACCAAATAGTCCCCTTGTATTCCAGGAGGAAATAGTTAGTGACTTACTGAGTCATCTGGATCCTCACAAGTCTATGGGACCAGATGGGATCCATCCTAGGATAATGAAGGAGCTGGCAGAAGAGCTTACCAAGCCGCTCTCCATCATCTTCCAACAATCCTGGCTCACTGGGGAGGTCCCACATGACTGGAAGTTGGCAAATATCACCCCAATCCATAAAAAAGGCTGCAAGGCTGACCCTTGTAACTACAGGCCTGTCAGCGTGACCTCGGTGCCTGGCAGAGTTATGGAGCAGATTATCCTGTGTGAAATCACACAGCAGCTAGAGGATGGACAAGGGATCAGACCCAGCCAACATGGGTTTAGGAGGGGCAGATCCTGTTTGACCAACCTGATCTCCTTTTACGATCAGGTGACCCACCTGGTGGATGAGGGAAAGGCTGTGGATGTGGTCTATCTGGACTTCAGCAAAGCCTTTGACACTGTCTCCCATAGCATACTCCTGGAAAAGCTGGCAGCCCATGGCTTGGACAGGGGCACTCTGTGCTGGGTCAGGAACTGGCTCAAGGGCCGGGTCCAGAGAGTGTTGGTGAACGGTGCTGCATCCAGTTGGCGGCCGGTCACCAGTGGTGTTCCCCAGGGGTCAGTGCTGGGCCCAGTCCTTTTTAACATCTTTATCGATGATTTAGATGAGGGGATTGAGTCCATCAGCAGCAAATTTGCAGATGACACCAAGTTAGGAGGGAGTGTCGACCTGCCGGAAGGCAGGAGGGCTCTGCAGAGGGATCTGGATAGACTGGAGAGATGGGCTGACTCCAATGGAATGAAGTTCAACAAGGCCAAGTGCCGGGTCCTGCACTTTGGTCACAACAACCCCCTGCAGCGCTACAGGCTGGGGACAGAGTGGCTGGAGAGCAACCAGGCGGAGAGGGACCTGGGGGTGCTGATCGACAGGAGACTGAACATGAGCCAACAGTGTGCCCAGGTGGCCAAGAAGGCCAATGGTATCCTGACCTGCATCAAGAACAGTGTGGCCAGCAGGAACAGGGAAGTGATCCTTCCCCTGTACTCTGCATTGGTGAGACCACACCTTGAGTATTGTGTTCAGCTCTGGGCCCCTCAGTTCAGGAGGGATATTGAGGTGCTGGAGCGGGTCCAGAGAAGAGCAACGAGGCTGGTGAAGGGACTTGAGCACAGGTCCTATGAAGAGAGGCTGAGGGAGCTGGGGTTGTTCAGTCTGGAGAAGAGAAGGCTTAGAGGCGACCTCATCACTCTCTTCAACTACCTGAAGGGAGGTTATAGCCAGGTGGGGGTTGGTCTCTTCTCCCAGGCAACCAACAATAGGACAAGGGGACATGGGCTCAAGCTCTGCCAGGGGAGGTTTAGGTTAGATGTTAGGAAGAAATTCTTTACAGAGAGGGTTATCAGGCATTGGAACGGCCTACCCAGAGAGGTGGTGGATTCACCATCCCTGGAGGTTTTTAAAAAGAGATTGGACGTGGCCCTTAGTGCCATGATATAGTAATTGGAGTTGGATCAGGGGTTGGACTTGATGATCTTGGAGGTCTTTTCCAACCCAATCTATTCTATGATTCTATGATTCTATGATTCTATGATTCTATGACTAATAAAAACTATGTTTGTAATACTAAAAGGAACTGTGCTCCAAAAACTGTGTTCTAACAATATTGAGGAAACTGTTAGCCACAACAGCTCCTGATGTTACCATTGTTACCTGCAGAAAACAGCATCAACCTTGTTCTTTCTTTCCAAGGCTTCATTCATCATGCAGGCAGTTACGAACACCTGTGTACAAATGTCCTGGTTTGGGTTGCTACCTCTGGGACCTCATTAAAAATCGTACCCGGTCCTTTGGGGGAACAGGGGGGAATGGTTGTTTCCAGCCTCTCACCTCCTTCTTCCCCTTCAGACCTGCTACAACAGTTTTTGAAAATATTGAGTTCCCTTTTGATGTAAAGGACAGCATAATGTTATTGTTAGTGTTGCTTTGTCTGCTCTGTACTGTCTACACCATGTTTAAGGTCAGAACAGGGCCTTCTAGGGAGGTTGTTTGGACGCCTGCCCTGGGAGTGGATAATGCTGAGTGGCACGGGAAGTGGGAGGACATCGGCCAGTATTTGGAGATGTTTTCTCCTCCAATGATCGGGAAATTCACCCCTGAACAACTGCAGGATCCTGTTAGCATGATAAGACTGGTGAAGGGAAAATGCTCTGGCAGCTCCAGAGATGGTCAGCTCACAGCAACCTGCTGGGCCCTGGCCACTGCCTACCGGACACTACTTGACATGGTACAGCACTGTCAGGGGGAGGAGAGAAGGAGCAAATCCACAGGCACCACGTCCACCCAAACCACAGCTGAGTCAGAGGGAGAAAGAAATAAACCAACCAGCACTGTGTCCACACAAACCATCGAGGAGCCAGAAGAACAACCGAAACCAATAGCAGTCGCCCCTGTCCAGAAAAGGAAATCAAAGACCTAATCAGTCCGTATAGCAAATGATGATGAAGAGGCAGGACCTTCACATCCACCGGAGGAGACAGAGCCAGAAATAATCACTCCGTCCCTATCCCTGGGTGAGCTACGTGAGCTCCAGAGAGAGTTCACACGACAGGCGAATGAGTCCATTCTGACCTGACTGCTCCAAATCTGGGATGCCGCAGTTAACGATACAATTCTAGATGGGAGTGAAACCAGACAGCTGGGATCCCTGTCTCGAGATGTAGTCATTGATCAGGGGATTGGAAGGAGGCAGGAAACTCTCAGCCTCTGGCGGCGACTGTTGTCCAGTGTGAGGGAGAGATACCTTTGTAAGGAGGACCTCCACGTACAGCAAGGACAGTGGAACACGATGGAACAAGGTATCCGGTGCTTAAGAGAATTAGTTGTACTGGAGATAATCTTTTCAGAGGATGAAAGATTCCCTAAAAGTCCAGATGGTGTACAGTGCACATCCCAGATGTGGTTGAAGTTTGCACGACTCGGGCCAGAAATGTATTCCCGCTACTTAGCAACGCTGCAATGGAGGGAGGGAGAGGACAAGGTGGGTGCATTGGTTAGTAAACTCAGGATTTATGAAGACACTGTCACCGCCCCATTACGAGCCCACGTCTCATCTGTGGAAACCAAACTGACTGAACATGTCCGAAGCCTGGAAGAGAAGGTTGAAGAGGAACACCAGAAGCTAAGAGAAGAAATTAAGGAAGGGATCTTCCATATCGCGCCAGGACAAACAAGAGTCTCTGCTATTAGGAGCCAGCGTCCCCCAGCTAAGGAGAGAGGGTACACTCCACCTGGCAATCTATGGTTTTCCTCCATGAGCACAGAGAAGATATGAGGAAGTGGGATGGGAAACCCACCTCTTCCTTAGCAGTCCGGGTACGTGAACTGAAAAGAGGAACAAGTACCACAAGGAACTCTTCAAGGGTAAATGCTGCTCCAGTCTCTCGTGGGCAAGACTCCAGACGGTACAGGAATGATGATACGTCTGATCCTCTTGAAGGGACCTCCAGGTCATACTCACAAGAAGAGCACAATGAGTACCATGACCAGGACTAGGGGTGCCCTGCCTCTAGCCAGGTAGAGGAGAGGGACAATCGAGTCTATTGGACAGTGTGGATTCGGTGGTCTGGCACATCAGAGCCACAAAGATATAAGGCCTTAGTGGACACTGGCGCACAATGTACTTTAATGCCATCAAGATACGTAGGGGCAGAATCCATCTCCATTTCTGGGGTAACAGGGGGATCCCAACAGCTGACTGTATTGGAAGCTGAAGTGAACCTGACTGGGAAGGAATGGCACAGACACCCCATCGTGACTGGCCCAGAGGCCCCATGGATCCTTGGCATAGATTACCTGAGGAGTGGGTATTTCAAAGACCCAAAAGGACTTCGTTGGGTTTTTGGCATAGCAACTGTGGAGACAGAGGAAATTAGACAGTTGAACACCTTGCCTGGTCTCTCAGAGGACCCCTCTGCTGTGGGACTGCTGAAGGTTGAAGAACAATTGGTATCAATAGCCACAGCAACAGTGCACCGTCGGCAATACCGCACTGACCGAGACTCTGTGACTCCTATACATAAGATGATCCGTGACCTGGAGACCCAGGGGGTGGTCAGCAAGACTCGCTCACCCTTTAATAGCCCTATATGGCCAGTGCGTAAGTCCAGTGGAGAGTGGAGGCTGACAGTGGATTACCGTGGACTCAGTGAAGTCACACCACTCCTGAGTGCTGCTGTGCCGGACATGCTGGAGCTCCAGTACGAGCTGGAGTCCAAGGCAGTCAAGTGGTACGCCACCATTGACATTGCCAATGCCTCTTTCTCCATTCCTTTGTCAGCGGAGTGCAGGCCACAGTTTGCTTTCACTTGGAGAGGTGTGCAGTACACCTGGAATCAACTGCCTCAGGGGTGGAAACACAGTCCCAGCATTTGCCATGGACTGATCCAGACTGCACTGGAAAAGGGCGAGGCTCCAGAACGTCTACAGTACATTGATGACATCATTGTATGGGGAAACAGAGCGGGGGAAGTCTTCGAGAAAGGAGAGAAGATAATCCAGATTCTCCTAAGAGCTGGTTTTGCCATTAAACGGAGTAAGGTCAAGGGACCTGCTCAGGAAATTCAGTTCCTAGGAGTGAAGTGGAAAGATGGACGCCGCCTAATTCCAATGGAGGTGATTGACAAAAGAGCAGCCATGTCCCCACCAACCAGCAAGAAGGAAACACAGGCTTTCCTAGGAGCCGTGGGCTTTTGGAGGATGCATTTCCCCGAGTACAGTCAGATTGTAAGCCCTCTCTACCTTGTGACACGGAAGAAAAATGATTTCCAGTGGGGCCCTGAACAACAACAAGCCTTTGAACAAATTAAACAGGAGACTGCCCATGCGGTAGCCCTTGGGTCAGTAAGGACAGGACAGGACGTGAAGAACGTGCTCTACACTGCAACCGGGAAGAATGGCCCTTCCTGGAGCCTCTGGCAGAAGGTGCCTGATCACACAGCAAACCTGGATAGGGAATCCTAATCGCCCTGGGATCCTGGAAATTATTACCAATTGGCCCGAAGGTGAGAGTTTCGGACTATCCTCTGAAGAAGAAGAGGAGCAGGTGACACAGGTTGAGGAGGCCCCACCATATGACAAGCTACCAGCAGATGAAAGGCGATATGCAGTCTTCACGGATGGTTACTGTCACATTGTAGGGACAAACCGAAAATGGAAGGCAGTTGTATGGAGTCCCACATGGCAAGTTTCAGAAGCGACCGAAAGACAAGGTGGGTCAAGTCAGTTTGCAGAGCTTAAAGCCGTTCAGTTGGCTTTGGATATAGCTGAACGAGAGAAGTGGCCAAGACTCTATCTCTACACTGACTCATGGATGGTGGCCAATGCTCTGTGGGGATGGCTGGAGCGATGGAAAAAGGTCAACTGGCAGCGTCAAGGGAAACCCATCTGGGCAGCAGAGATGTGGCAGGAAATCGCTGGTGTGAAAGGCCGTCATGTAGATGCTCATGTACGCAAGAAACAGGCTAATGAGGAGCATCGTAACAACGAGCAGGCGGACCGAGCTGCCAGGATTAAAGTCTCTCAGGTTGATCTGGATTGGTAGCACAAAGGAGAATTATTTCTGGTTCGATGGGCCCATGACACCTCCGGTCACCAGGGGAGAGATGCAACATACAGATGGGCTCGTGACCGAAGGGTGGACTTAACCAAGGACATTGTCTCACAGGTCATCCATGACTGTGAGACATGTGCTAGCATCAAGCAGGCCAAGCGGGTGAAGCCTCTATGGTATGGTGGACGGTGGTCGAAGTACAGGGATGGGGAAGCCTGGCAAGTTGACTACATCACGCTCCCCAAAACCCGCCAAGGCAAGCGCTACGTACTGACCATGGTAGAAGGAAGTACTGGATGGTTGGAGACATACCCCGTGCCTCATGCCACTGCCCGGAATACCATCCTGGGCCTCGAAAAACAAGTCCTTTGGCGACACGGCACCCTGGAGAGAATTGAGTCTGATAATGGGACCCATTTCAAGAATGGTCTCGTAGACACCTGGGCCAAAGAGCACGGCATTGAGTGGGTCTATCATATCCCCTACCATGCACCAGCAGCTGGAAAAGTTGAGCGGTGCAGCGGACTGCTGAAAACCACCCTGAATGCACTGTGTGGGGAGACTCTCAAACACTGGGAGTTGCATTTAGCAAAGGCCACCTGGTTGGTCAACACCCGGGGCTCCATCAATCAAGCTGGCCCTGCCCAATCAGGACCTTTGCATACTGTAGATGGAGATAAACTCCCCGTGATGCATATGAGAGGAATGTTAGGGAAGACTGTTTGGATTAGTCCCACCTCAAGCAAAGGCAAACCCATCCGAGGGATTGTTTTTGTTCAAGGACCTGGTTTCACCTGGTGGGTAATGCAAAAAGATGGGGAGACACGTTGTGTACCACAAGGGGACCTAATGTTGAGTGAGAATGGTCTGTAACGTTTCATTGTATATATATATATATGTGTGTGTGCATATAGTATTAAGGAGACATAGTCTTTAAGGGGGTTAATTTGGGCATGACATGGATGGCATAGAATAAGGGGTGGATAATGTCCTAGTTAGAACAGCTGGGACTGATTCATCACTGGATGGGTGTAGCCCAAACCTGTGTATTCTATAGCCTTCCATGCCATTTCCCAGAAACTGTTGTCAGTAGAGGTCTGCGAGGTGGAGGGATGTTCCTGTCCTCATGCCCTTTTATGGAATTCCCCACTCTGAGGAAAGGACTGAGCATCCTTTTATGGAATTCCCCGCTCTGGGGGAAGGACTGAGCATTGCTGCCTGAGCTGGAGAATATATAAACCTGGAGTTTCAGAACCTTTCCACCACTCGTGGGATCCAGAGGAGGACTGCAGCTCACTGCTCTCAGCCAGACTGCAGCTCACCGCTCTCAGTCGGACTGAGTCCACCACCCTCGGCTGGGCTACAATCACCACTTTGGCCGGACTGCAGCAGTTCTCCCACCGGCAGATTTTTTCCCCTCTCCCTTTGCTTTGGACTCTGGGGGGGGCCAAGGGAGCACTGCTCTGTTTGTGTCCCGGGGTGCTGTGTTGTACATTTGGGTTTTGTGGGTTAGGGCCGGTTGCTTGTCTGTGTGGTTGTACTTATTGTATTATTTTATTAAATTGTTATTCTGACTTGTAATCTCTCTTTTGAGTTGGGTTGGTTTCCCCTGTTAGTTAACTTTTAAACCAGCACAACAAAAAAAAACATATGAAACAACTTTTGCAAGTGAACTGAGGGGGCTGCCACCTGTTCTCTCCCCATTTCTGTCTTGCAGAAGTGTTTTACAAATTCTTAAATCACTGACCTCTATACCATAGACATAGTATTGTCTGGTAATTTGGTAGTATTTTTCAAACTATACAAGCAATCCACCCTTTTACAGTTTTTCTCGTTTGGATATGATATAGAATTTTACCTCAAAAATTGTTATTGCACAATCACATATAATCTTGGGTAGACTTGTAAGACAAAAGGTTTCTGTCATATGCTGATTCCAAATAATTCTGGTTACCTGCTGTAACACTACTGAGATGAAACAGACAAATACGAGCACTGCAAAATAATTAATGTCTGATGTAGAGTTCCGAAACCACACCAGTCTGCCTGATCTTCACAAACATCACTGGTGTGACAGGAACAGCACAGAAACAGATCGTTGTATACAGCGACAACCATTAGGTCGCAGGATGTTACAAGTTCTATAGTTTTCCATTGTCTTCTTTTCCCCTTAGTGACATGTCTGCCCCATCTCAGGAGGCAAAACCAAGCACAATTGCAGTCACTCTGCACACACCATCACATATGTCCTTCACTTCTTGAAGCCAGGGCTTAGCACTGCTGCCAGAACAACTTGGGAGCACACAGTTCAGGAGAGTTTGTTTCCAAATTTTGGCTAAATTCATAATACAAATGTAATCATATTATAACTTTCTATGCTGGAGAAAAATGCAAGTTGTGATTCCAACTCTGATTCTTGCTTGCTAGCAATATAATACCACATACAAAAAGAATAAGTGGAAACACCTTGTTGGTGACAGAGGTTTTCTTAACTCTGGAATAGTAGATTCAGGGATCTATTAGGGCAAGAGGTCTGCTATACAAGAAAGAAAAAACCAATACATTTTGTTCTTTAAAATGCATGGCCTGCATTGAATGGTTAATGCATGGCCATAGTTTTTGGTCTGATTAATACAAAGATGACAAAAGCAATTAGAACAGTTTCTCTAACTTCCTGTATTTTGCATCATCTGCTCATTCTTGGGCTAGGTTCACCAGAGTCACAGATTGGCTCCTCTTATTCATGAAAATTACTAATGATAGATTGAGAATGAATATTTTAAGGATTATTTGAAGGCATATTAGAGGTATTGTTAGTCATACCAATTACAACACCAGGTGCATCTCAGGTCTTTCCAATACAGACCATACATTTCTTGCACTCGGGATCAAATTAAAGATTTTGTGTCGTTTTCTCTCTTTTTCCAAAATTATAATTAATATTATCTCAGTAGGAAACTAAAAATATAACCACAAAATTAAAAATATAACTACAAAGGTCTTTCTCTTCAGAACACTGTAGAAATGTCACCCACTATTCCAAGAAGGAAGGAAAAGTTAATTACGTAAAAGTTAATTTACTTACTTTTCAATGTAATTAGCACATTTAAGTCTACAACAGTGAAAAAATACTGTTTGATTTTTTTTTTTTATACTCAGCTTTAAGCTACATGTGCAGTTCAGAAGGATAGAGAAGGACAGATTCCAGCTTGCAACCGGTTCCTTAGATGTGATCTACATTATCTACTCATATTTTTAGTTCTTTTACTTATGAAATTCTGGTAAGAGAACAAAATTCACAACATAAGCAGCACAAAGGAAAACAAATAACTAGTTGCAAGATCATGTAACTCCATAATTGTGGAACAACAGCACAGAACAGGTAAAAACCACACCTGTTATATTAAATCACTCACAGTCTAAATTTCAGATGTACCATTTATAAGAAATCAAATGGGCATAAAAAGTTCTAATTCATGCATCAATGGTTTTTGAAAAGTGTACTTTAGTAATCTGCCCTTTTATCGGTATAAACACACACATTTTGCATCTTGTTAGGTTATTTTAAAAAGAATCTGAAATTCATGTAGTGTAACTGTTGACATAACATCAGTGCCAAGAGAGATAAGTCAAACTTCACAGCATAGTGTGTGTCTGAGTAGTGTTTTAAATAAAAGCAATTAGGTTGTATGCTATATCAGCAGTTATAAAACATTTAAAAACGTATAATATTTTTCATTTGACCAAACTGCTCTGTACATACTGTATGAAGCCACAACAGAAGATATATATTAAAATCTAAAAAAAAATGTACTTGTTGCTATGTTATAAATAGAATATTAACAATTGCTTAAATAGTACATGAAATTAAGCTCAAAGTTGCAACTCTGTCACAAACACAGAGAAAAAAAGAAAAAAAAATGAATTTACTAAACTTGACCAAGGAAAAGAAATAATATCAGACAGGAATGTAAACTAAACATCCAAATGTTAAAATCAGCTGAGTAAACCTTTTTAAACACAATTCTAAAGATGTGATTTCCACTGTCACAGTCACTTCTCAATTTATAACAGGAAGATAGAGAGATGTTTTATCTAAGAATTAAGGAAATCCTCAACCTGCTGGTTTTCCATTTATCTTATTTGCAAAGTTGTAGTTTTTGTAAGGTAAGTTCTACTCTCTCCCTAGTTCTGAGAAACTGCTGGAGGTGGTTTAAGTCTCACCCAGTTGCTAAGCAACAAATGATCTCTATTGTGTGAACCTTATGTCTCCTGCTAAGGCTGAATACGATATTTTGGCAGAAGGTCTTTACAGGGGTAAGATGTAACTAAAAACAAGGCAATTCACAAAGATTCATTCTCTGGGAAACTCTTAAAATTTCTTGCATGCTAACTTTTAGTAAAACACAATCTTTTAAAGTTATCTACAAGTGAGCAGAAGGACTAAAGAGAGAGATTCTGCTTTCTCTTCTCAATTACTGACATGCCTGGATTCTGCGGGGCAACTCCCCGGCAAGCCAGTCACCGCCGAGCTGCTGTTCCCCGGGCCGCTCCGTGCACCGTGCAGCTCCCGGGGATCCCCGCAGAAGTCTGGCTGGCTCTGCAGAAGTAGCTCGCGGCATTGTCGCCTGTCCCGCCGCCTCCTCTGTCGCTGAGGTCCCTCTGCCGCCTTTTTCCGTGGCTGCCAGCGCCGCCTCCCCCACGGCCGAGCTCGGCGCAGCGGCAGCCCCAGCGCGCAGCTCCCAGCCCTGGCGCGCGGCCCCAGCGCCGGCACGCCGGACTCTGGCAGCTGTTTGAGTAATGCTAAAGGGAATTTTTATGCTTTTATGTGTACCTGAGACACTAACGGGAGGAGATTCTCCCGGACTCTCATCTCTGGGTTTTAAGTTACTAACAAACGTATGGTCGCTTCTCCACACACACAACCCCCAACACACACACACTAGCACAGCACCGTATGCAATACTGTGAGCTCACAACCACATTGGACACAAAACACAATTAACACGAGAGTTAACAAAAATACGGGAAGGCAGTTCTCTAGCCTGCCTCTCCTGTCAACGAGAAGTGGCATTTTTTCGGTGTTGCTCGTTGTTCTAATATAGCATCTTCTAATTCAAGGCTCAATAGCTGCTACTTTCTTTCATATGTACCATACCTGGAAACGGGGTTTTTTTGGTTGTTTTTTTTTTTTTTTTGTTATTTTTTTTTTTAAAAACAGCGTCTGTTGCCATGGCAGCGATTCACAGTGGCTTTCTTCCGGGTTTCATGGTGGCTTCAGGCGACAGCGATGCAGCGCCATCTAGGGACGCGGAGGCTCCTAGCAACGTTGTTCCAGGTGACACATGCGCAGTAGCAGGCGCAGTGAGGAGCGACACTGCTGACTGCGCAACCGCAGTACAGGGCGGTGCCGTGGGCACAGCTCCAGCTGTATTCTCCGCCGCTACTGATTTTCCTGCAGTCTCTACACTTTCTGCTGCTACATGCACAGTGCTAAACGGAGGTGATCCCGCTGCTTTTAAGGTTTCTAACGTTCACAACTTCGCAGCCGCAAGCACGGGGATCTCCCCTACAGTGGACCGATCGGGGCGGGGATGTGCCGTAGTCCCGCCATCTCCCGACAGAACTGTTCGAACATTTATGAGTTCCCGTCGCTCAGAACTTAACTCTTGTAGCGACTCAACTGCCAGACGCCAAATAATAGTACACTTTCTAGCGTCTTCCGATCCCGTAGAGATCCCGTCCCAAAACAATTCCTTTACAGCGTCCCTTGTGGACACCTGAAAGGCGGTTCGAGCAGTGGGAAGTAGATTCTTCGCTCTCACCCATTCTATTAATCCCTTAGGGGCTTTTTCATCAGAAACAGGCTCTCCTAGAGAGATCATAAATCGGAGGAGCGTTTCCGCCGCTTCGTCCCCTGTGGATAGCGCGGGCCCCATGCTCTCTCCCCTGGTCGACTCACCTAGCCAGGGTGAGGTTCCTCTGTACCATGCGCATGGCTTTTTTCTGTGACGCCGGGGACAGTGTCACCTCGATCTACTGCTTCCCTCAGCTCCTTCCTTTCGCCTTACGTCCCTGCAGAACTCGGCGAAGTAGGACTCCCTGTTAAAGGGGCGCCAGATAACGGCAGAGGGGGACAGACAGAAATGCTCACAAATCAATATGATTGGCAAAAATGTCTGCTTTATTAGAGGAAAGGCAGCTTATATGCTGCCTGTGACACACAGACATGTGATTCTTCCCCAGGTTACATTGGATACATAAGGAAAACACACTGAGCTGTAAAGTACCAATTGGACCACAGTAGGTGTCCATAACACTTGTTTTCCTGCCAAAAGAATTCCTCCTTCACCTTGGCACAAGGCCTGCAGCCATATTAGTGGTGCAGTATTTTTACTGTCTGCACCCAGCCATGCCAAGCTAAAGGTCGCAGAAATGCAATAGAAATTGTTCACACAATTTCTGTCCTCCGACAGTAGCAAATGCTCTGTGGGGGTGGCTAGACCGATGGATAAAGACCAATTGGCAGCACAGAGGTAAACCCATCTGGGCTGCTGAATTGTGGCAAGACATCACTGCCTGGGTAGAGAAGTTAGCTGTAAAAGTACCTCCTGTAGATGCACACATACCCAAGAGTCGGGCCACTGAAGAACATAGCAATAATGGACAGGTGGATCGGGCTGCCAAGCTTCAAGGGACATAAAAGGAGAAGATGCAAAAAATGAGCTCGAGAGTCAAAAACGCATCCTCATCGAGGTGCAGACAATGTTCTGACTTTATTCCAAAAATACACACATTATCAAGGGTCCTACAGGGTTCACATGCTCTATTCTAACTTTCTATTGGTTACATTTACTTTCACACACTATATCTATAACTTTATTGGCTCTACTAGCCAAGGCACATTTCCAGGCCCCCCCATCTTCTGGTTTCTCACACTCTGGATAACAACCTCCTTCCCTGTTTTCCTCTATGCAGCTTTCTGATATCTGCTGCTCAAGGACACACATCTGCTGCTGGAGAACACAGGTCCCTGCCATCCAGCACACAGACCGGATTGTGCAAGCAGACCTGAAGCAGTATATGTCCTGTATCATCTAAGATTATCTCAACAATTCCCCCTTTTTCTTTTGCACAATCCAGGCCTGACTGATGGTCTTTTGCTTGGTTCAACTCTTTGTTCCATGTGGTTCTTGAATACTTTTATTTTGCAAATGAAACTTTATTTAACTCAGGGTTATGTGTCTCCCACTCTGTATCCAAAGGTGCTTATGCATATGTGAGGTAATATGGTTTACGCATTTGTGAGTAAAACCAGAATATATTAATAATCATATATTCATACATTCACATGCATACATCCACACAACTTTCATGCGTGATGGCCATCACTTCATGCTCTCACACAAACATACTTTTGAGTTGTATTTTACTGTGTTTTCTGGTTGTGAACTGAGAAATTGTCATTCTTGTGTTTTGCCCTCAGATGAGTAAGATCTAATTATGCATTTCTTGTTTTTATGAAAGTATAACTTGGAAAACAGGAAAACATAAACATATTTCTGCCTCACGTTCAGTTCAAAACCCAAATACATACAAACATTCTTATAATTTAAAGATAAATATATACTTCTATTTTTACAGCAAAACATGCACTTCTCTATGCAAATGGGCTTTTGGACTTCAAAGAGAACTTGTCAGTAGTCACTACAAAAACTTCAAAAGCTTCACTTCACCATGTTTAAAACAATTCTGGCTATTTAGGCAAGCAACCTCAAGAAACAGTCAGCAAGACCATCTCATGAACTTATCTTTCCTCACTCCCCCCCCTTTTTTTTTTTTTTTTGTACTGAAATTAAACTGTTAAGTTAGTTGTTGCATGAATAAAAAGAACAAGTTAAGCAGTATATTGATGAAAAACAAGGAAAACAACATAGAATATCTACAACAAAGGACTAATAGGAAAAGGGTAGACAATAATATCTTTGTAACCATATCCATCTTTAGTGAAGAGATCGGAATAGGCTCTAGCTGTTCCTGCTTCACTGGGTCAACCAGGGTCACTTGCATGCCATGCCGTGGTTGCAGTTAATCATAATCTCTTTGCAGTCAGCATACAGGGGGTCAGCATCCTACTGTTGGATGTAGACGTAATCTCCAAATTGGAATAGATGAATAGGAGTGTTTCATCTCACGAGTTTGGATTACAGAATGAATCTGTGGAATTTCTGCAAAATAGAGCCTAGACTGTTAAACAATTTTCACAAAAGAATTTCAAATTTCAGAATTTTTGTAACTTGACTGTACAAGAGGAAAATAGGTTTTATAGTACAAAGTGGTTGGCTGTCAGTTACTAATAAAAGGCTGCAGAGAATTATGTAGGACAAAGCAGGTAGTGCAATACAATCTGGCACCAGGCACTGTCACTGCTTGTGTTAAATGGTCAAAGCCTGTGTGCTGTGAAGAACCCAAGAGCATTAAGAGCATAAAGAAAAATATCCAGGACATGATCAAGAGTCACTCAATTAAGGCATGCAGTAAAGGAATGCACAAGTTAGATAAAGCATTCAAACAACAGAAATCATCATGCTATGAAGTTAGCAGTCTCCCCCTATCCTGTAGGCAGGGAGATTCAAAGCGAGACAGGAGAGGTTTTTTAGATTTTTTGCCCTTCCTCCCACAAACTGTAAGACAAAAATATTTCTTTCCCCAATCAGAAGATTGCAAAGTTGCAGCCTCTATAAAATAGGAGGGCTCTACACCCCCCTTTTTTTTTTTTTTTTTTTTGAGTTTGGCCAGAGGAGGTCTCCTACTCAGTTGCTCGGCAACAAACTATCTCTATTGTGAGAGCCACTAACACCTTATCTCTTTCTCTGCTAAGGCAAAGGCAAAGTTTTGCAAGAGGGCTTTATATCCTTTTTGTCAAAACCCTGCTTTTTGATTTTTTCTTTTTGCTGAATACGATATTTTTTCAGAAGGGTTTTATAGGGGTAAAACAGCTAAGAATAAGGCATTTCACTAAGATTTTCGTACAAATACTCATTTCCCGGAAAAATTCCCTAAAACTGTCTGCATACTAGCTTGCAGGTAAACGCAAGTCTTTGGGTTTAAGTTATCTACAAGTGAGTAGAAGGACTAAAGAGAGAGATTTTGCGTTCTTTTCTAGGCCACTTGGTTTTCTTTCTCACTGCAGCCTCTGTTGCTGTTCCCGCTCGCTCTCCCCCCCCACCCTCGCGGGGGGGGGAAGGGAGAGAGAACCCGCTGAAGTTGTTTAGTGTCTGTTCTCACTGCTGCAGCCCCGAGCCGCCTCTCCGCTGCGGCTGCCGGCACCGGCGGCAGTTTGAATAATCTTAAAGGCAAATTCCTATGCTCCTGTGTCATCTGAGACACCTCTTCCGGACCCTCATCCCTGGGTTTTAACAGTTACTAACAAACCCATGGTCTCTTCTCCACACACACGCACAACCCCTAACACACACACGCACACACACGCGCACACACGCGCGCACACACACACACACACACACACTAGCACGGCATAGTTAGCAACACCGTGAGCCCACAACGACACACCGGACAAACAAGAGTCAACACGAGAGTTAACAGAAACACGGGAAAGCAGCCTTCTAGCCTGCTCCCCTTCTCAACAAGAAGTGATACTTTTCCGGGGTTGCTCCATTCCTGTTTCCCTCTGGGGCCGCTCCTGTTTTTTTCTTGCACCGCTACTGCCGGGCTGCTCTCCTGCCGGCTCTCGGGCACTCCTGCTTTACCCCCGCGGTGCTGCCTCGCCCTGCTCTGCTACGCCGTGAGGGTTTTCCGGCCATAGCGTCTCTCTGGTGTTCGTCTGTACCACAACTGCACGGGGTGGCGGCGACCACGGTTCGAATTCACACAGTTCGGTCGGGGCAGTGTGTGCCAGGCCGCGACGCACTCCCCCCTTCAGCAGGATGACTGCACGGCCGAGAAGTTTCGTAGTAGCAGCGAGGGTAATCAAGTCCCAAAGTCTATCTCCCAAACCCCGCCATTCGTCAAAGACGAAAAGGAGAGGGGGCACTTTAAAGAAACCGTTTTCACAGGTCCAAGCAATAAGCTTGTCAAATACCTTCTCAGCTACTGTTTCACCTTGCTTAGCAAGGATAACTAACAGTAGCTTTTTAACTGCAGCAAACTCTGCTTCCATGCTTGCAGCAAATGACAGGGGGAAGGTAGCGACCCTTCCTACCTCGGTTTGCGCCGACTGGCCCACGACCGAAACTCCTCTGTCCAGCCTCTCACGTCTCCAACTTCGTCTCACCGCAAGGAGATCAATCAACTATCAGCCTCTCTCGGCTACCATCAGCCTCTCTCGGCTACCAGCGTCTCTCGGCTATCAGCCTCTCCTGTCTCCAACCGCGTCTCACCGCAAGGAGATCAATCGACTCCTGCATTCTTCTACCTTTTCGTGCTTTTTATCACCTTTCTGGGCGCCAGATAAAAGGAGAAGATGCAAAAAATGAGCTCGAGAGTCAAAAACGCATCCTCATCGAGGTGCAGACAATGTTCTGACTTTATTCCAAAAATACACACATTATCAAGGGTCCTACAGGGTTCACATGCTCTATTCTAACTTTCTATTGGTTACATTTACTTTCACACACTATATCTATAACTTTATTGGCTCTACTAGCCAAGGCACATTTCCAGGCCCCCCCATCTTCTGGTTTCTCACACTCTGGATAACAACCTCCTTCCCTGTTTTCCTCTATGCAGCTTTCTGATATCTGCTGCTCAAGGACACACATCTGCTGCTGGAGAACACAGGTCCCTGCCATCCAGCACACAGACCGGATTGTGCAAGCAGGCCTGAAGCAGTATATGTCCTGCATCATCTAAGATTATCTCAACAGGGACAGGTGGATCTGGACTGGTAACATAAGGGTGAATTGTTTCTGACTCGGTGGGCCCATGACACCTCAGGTCATCAGGGAAGAGATGCAACATATAGATGGGCTCATGATCGAGGGGTGGACTTAACCATGGACACCGTCTCCCAGGTTATCCCTGAATGTGAAACATGCGCTGCAATCAAGCAGGCCAAACGGGTAAAGCCTCTGTGGTATGGGGGCAATGGTCAAAATATAAATATGGGGAGACCTGGCAGATTGATTACATCACAGTTCCATAAAGCTGCTGTGAAGTAAGATAACTCCGTGCATGTTTCAGGTCACCAATCTGCTCTTCCAGGGCTGCCACTTGGCCCTGCAAAACCACAACCTCCTGGTCAAGGGCCTTACGTCCAGTGAGCAGAAACCAACCCACTCTGCCTTCTAGCGAGCGAGCAGTCTCACATGCTTACGCAGAACTGCTTTGATCGTTTGCGGACCAGCCTCTGTCAGAGATCGTATTTCGAACCAGGCTTCCAGAGGAGTCATTGTTGCAAAGAAGGCAGCCCCAGGCACCCAACAATCATCATCAGACCATCTGATGACACAGGGAATCAGTGGCACGGCTTCTGCAGTTCTCTACCTTCTCCATAACCACTGCATGGTTATTCTGGGGGGAGTAGCTGAACCACGCCAAAATGTGAAGTAAGATAACATGTAGGTGCCCCTGAAATGCCAGACAGTGGAAAGATTGTAGGAAAATTTATTTCCAAAGTCAAGAACACTAGACTCAAAAGAGAAAGACATGCCCCCTGTTCTTCTCAGGGCTTTTATCATCACTGGCTCCCCTGGCCCTCCCTGCCACGGATGCCCTTAATATGTCTGTGAGTGCTTATCTCTTTCCTCATACCAAAAAAGAGCCTCTCTGGAATGCAGGAGGAGAAAACATCTAAACCTGTCTTTGGGAAAGGTGCTTCTTCTAGGCAGAAAAGCTTTCTTAAATGAAATGAGACCTCCGACTTAATGCCGGGGAGGCGTGCCAAGGGGCAGACCTGAGGGAGGTTCTGAGGGCGGACAATTTTTGGGTTGAATGTATCCATTAGATATGTGCATATGAGGAATGTGTTAGGTAAGACAGTTTGGATTAGCTCTGCCTCCAGCAAAGGCAAACCCATCCATGAGATTGTTTTTGCTCAAGGACCTGGGTGCACTTGATGGGTAATGCAGAGGGATGGGGAAACACAATGTATACCTCAAGGGGATTTGATTTTTGGTTGAGAACAGTCTGTAATGTTGAATTGTATAATATTGGTTGCTGAATGACACTGCCACTATATGCCATAACTACCATGGGCAAAAAATATGGACTGCTCCAGATACACCAATCATGAGCTCCTGATGCAGCTTGCAACCAGCCGACAGCACATGAGCCTTCCTGTCCTGGGAGACAGCTAAGACAGATAGAACCCACAATCATGGACTAAATGAACTCAACAGACATCTTGGAGGGATGGCCACTGACTATGGAAATGCGTATACATAAATATATGTATATAGTTGGAAGGTGTAGGATCTGGGCATGATGTAGATGGTATCGAAGAAGGGGTTAATAATGTCCTGGTTCTGGCCAGGACAGGGTTAATTTTTGCAGTAGCCAGGAGCGGGCACAGCTAGGATCCAGAGGTTATTGTATACTACCTGACATCATTTTCCAAGGACAGGGGAAGGAGTCTCTTCAGGTTTATGTAGCATGGTGGGCAATCAGGTATTGCCTGGTTCCATGTGGTGAGCAAATCACGTGAATCGTTTGCCTCTCTTGTACACCCTGTTATTAATATTCTTACTGTTACTGTTCATTTCCTTATTTGATTGCTGTTTCCAGTAAATTGTTCTTATCTCAACCTGTGATCTTGTTGTGGTTTAAAAGACAAATGTCTGCCAAGGAAGGCGGGAATCTTCCTGCAATAGAAAGAAGACCCCTCCCTCCAAGTTATTATAACTTTGAAATTAAGAGGTTTCCAGGCAGAAATGTAGAAAAAGAAACAACAATTCTTTACTAAAAATATATGGAACAAAACCAGAACAAACAACAACACCGTAACAGAAACTTTCAAACAATTAAGTACTACTTTCCCTTTTGGCGCAGTTATAATCACATCCAGCAGGGGGCGTTGGCAGGAGCTGCAGTGACTCATGGCTGGCAGGGAGCACTGTTGGGCTCTGGCAGCAGCGGTAGCCACTGCTTCTGCAGGAAAACGACATGCGGGTGACAACTGGGTCGGTCCAATGTGAGCTCGGGGCTTCCCTGAGTGGTGCGGGCTGCCACCAGCATGGGAAGGGAAAGAGGGGTGGTCTCCCATTCAGGGGGTTCCTGTGAATTTATGCTATCGGCTACTGACTTCAGCACAGGCAGTCACTGAGATTTGAGTCAGCAGGGGGGCAGCTGGGACCATCTTGTGAGCAGTGAGCACAGACGGTGGGCAGGTAGTGATGCCTTAAGCCCCTAATAGTTTTTTTTTATTATTTTTCTAGTAT
>NW_020885055.1:184455-194517 GCF_003945725.1 Corapipo altera
TTAGCCTTGGCAAATAAACCCTTTCTTATCTCACCCCTAATTAACTGTTCCGGAGATTTTTTCAGCACCTAAATCCCACGGCAACAGTAGAAACTCCACCACAGTTCTGAGCTGTGCACAGCAGTCCAAGGCAAGACAGCACAGTTCCAGGCAGCACTCCGTGGCAGTGAGGCAGCCGTGGTCCCAGTGCAGAAAAAGGTACCCCCAAGCCAAAACTGCTAGCCCTTTATTCGGCTCTGCTCCTCCCCCAGAGCCCTCCCTTTGGGTCTGGTGCCCCAGCCAAGGTTACACTGGGAACAAAAAGAGAAACCTCCCCCCCCAAGTCCAAACTCACCACACAGTGCTCTCCCCACACCGCCCTAGGCATAGGCAGAAGAAAACAAAAGGATTCTCCTCTGCAGGGTAAGCCATCAACCCTTCAATGAGAGAGCTATTAAGAGCCATTAAAATCCTAAGCTAGAAACACAATTGAATATTGATGTTTATCTCTCCTAATAGAAAAAGCTTGCTTCCCCCCACCCCCTTCACTGTGTCGGTGTGGAAAAAATTAACTAAAAGGTTTAAAACTATAACAGATAAACACCTTTTGTGCCTCCAATTGTCCTCCAACTCCTTGCAGGGGGGAGGGGGAGGGAGGAGAGAGCGAACAGTAGCATGATTTGGAGTGTTTCAGTGGGAACGCTAAATTGGGGAATACCATTCCTAAACCACGACAGTGCCTTAAAATGTTCTTGGGTGCTATCAAAGTAGTCAGCTTAGATGTTTAGGAATAATAGCTTTAAACTAATTAACACAGTAAAAACTAGAAATCACAACTACCTTACTTCACTAAACTTTTTATTTTCATGTATCCAACTTGACTTTTCAGGTTGAAGTGGGAGGATATGAAGTTCGGGGGTTTGATAATCATCTGCAGCTCTGAATTGTTGGCACAGTGAACTGTGTCTTATTTTAACCTTCGAACTTGTCATGCTTCATCGTGGTTACAGCTTTTTTTAGCATTGCAGACTGAAATGCTAAAATATTGTGAAACACAGGATTTCACTATATACCCACACAATGTTTTACTTGAGTATGGAGTGTTCCTTTTACCAAATCAAGTTTAACTATAACCTAATTTTGGGGACACTAAAACTTCAGTGCTAGGTCACTGTAAGATCCCAGGCCTCGAGCTATGAGTTCATCAAAGGGGTTTTACTTTAAAAATATGCAAGGTTCCAAAAGTCCATTTGCTGGACCTATTAAAAGGGTCTTCAATTCTTTTAATACCTTGAGAGAGCACATGGGAGAAGACACTGCACATGTTTCTCAGGTAGTCAAATAACATACTTTTACTGGCAAACTTTAGAAAATAAGGTAACTTGGCAAAAGTTTAAAAGGCAACATTCAAACAAAATAAAGCATTCCACAAAGAATTAATTTAGCACGTGCTAACCCATACAACTTAGCAAAATTCAAGCCATCTGGCTTTAAGTTACCCAAATATCAAGAAAGGAGATTAGAATAAGTAAAGAAAGAGAGATAAAAAGAGAGAATTATATCTACCACTCCAGGTCCAGCATAGATCCAGCTACCAGGAGTCCATGAAATGTCAGGGCCATGACCATTCAATGGCTGCAAGGTGTTGGTTTTATCTGATCTGGCCCCCTGTGGCCACCTCCCGCCCCTCAGGTGTGACTTCTTGTGTGCTAACTATTCTGAGACTGGGTTAGGGACTCCAGGGTGTGCTATGGGGCAGTGCTCCCAGTGTGCCAGTGACTGACAGTTGCTCCAGGGCTGCCCAAGGAGGTTTGAGGGGGCTGGGGTATGGAACAGGGCACTACTCCACCTTTGTGAAATTTGACTTGTCCCTTATCCCACACACAGTGTCTCACAGTCAGTGAGGTACTTTGTTAGAAGAATTACAAATATAGCAAATAATATGCCAACTGTGTTAGAAACTGCTTCTAGAAGGGCCTGCTCAGAGAATTACATTGCAACTGGTCTGAAAGCTTATTACTATTAGGAAAATATTAATTAAATGTGTATTTTTCTGACCATTTCAGATTGGTTAGTTAATAATCATCATAAACTGTATTAAAGGAGGAAGGAGGACATTTAAAAATAACCTTCAGTCATATTGATTGTCTTTTCCATCTCTCTTGGGTAAAAATTTCTATAAGTAAGGTTACTGTTTCTTCTCTTGGGAAAGCACAGTTTGTGGAGTAAGTTTCTAGTCCTAGATTGTCACCACTATGAAAATGGTAGCAGCCGTGCAGAATCAAGTCCAGCATCCAAAGCGGCGACATGGAGTCAAAACCCCAACAGGACTGACCCTCAGTGCAGCAGAGTGGTCAGGAGTCACGCTGGAGGCACCTGCATGGAACTGAGCCCAGCAGAGTGGTGGCAGAGACGCAACGCAGACGATCTAGCTTTTGGGGGTTTGTCCATCATTGTTTTCCATTCCATTCTTTACAAGCAGTATGCCAAAGGTGTCCTGTCTTTCTGAAGACACTTGAAAACAGGTCAACCATCAGTTGAATTACTGATTTTGTGTGATGTAAGAAATTAACTTGGTGCATCTGGGAAGGCAGTTCTGATCTCAGTACCATCCCAAGGACACAAGCTAAAGCTCAGTACTCCCTGTTCACACATACCCACTCAGACCTTATTTCTAATCATCTGGTTGAAATCAAGGGAGACTAATAGGAGGCTTTGCTGCAGTATAATATCATAATTACATTATAATTACCATAATTTGTTTGTCCTCTATGAGGTCTATCTGCTGTGGCCAGCTTACACATGAGCGGACACTTTGGGGTCAAAACCCTTGAGCATTGTCTTTGTTAGGAAGCCAAAAGGTGACTGTAAAGTTCCTTCAGCTGTTTGTACCCAGTGCTTCTCCCATGCGTACTCTGAAGACCAAGACACTTAAATGAGCAGAAAGAATAATTTATTCTGACATTGAGAGGATAAGCAGAATTTTGGGAAGTTGAATCCCTGGTCTAGGATAAGCAAAGATGCTTCTCCCCCTGCCTTCCCCCAATCCCCCATGTCACAAGATCTTGGCATGTTTAGAAGAACTAATGTCCTGTTAATTAGCACTGCAATAGGTAGCACTGGCCAGACTAATTGCTAATGTTGGGACTGTTGTGTCCAACTGGGTGGCTCACAAAATATAGACAGATGACAATGGATTAACTGACTTTTTTGACAGTGGTTCAGATGCTGTCTTGAGGACCTCCAGCCCGCTTGCAGAGGCTACTGGTAGACTAAATTTGCTAGGACCCTGTCAAAAACCAGTTCAATGAGTTAACTAGGTATTGAAATGCATTTGTATTTTTTTAATATTGGACCCAATCATTGAAAGAAATCTAGTTAAGGAAACATGTAGCTGAATTGAAACAACCGAGAAGTGGGGAGGAATTGGTGGACTTTCTCCCATGGCATGGGATGTTTAAGTGGCAGTTCCAGTTCAACTCAAAATTCATGTGTCGGATCCTAATATTGGTGTGTCTGCAACCATAGAACTCTAAGACTTTTTTCCAGTCATGATTGAGCTAATTCCAAAACTAATGATTTCTAAGATGTGCCTTTTGAGGTGTACAGGAGCTATTCCTCCTCTTTCGATATTCTTTCATGTCCTATGCTCCAACTGGCATTGATGAAACCTGGGCTTTCACTGAGAAGTCTGGGATTTTTTTTGTATTTTGTGTTCTTGTTATCTATGTGGTCAAGAAAATTACAAGTCTATGACAAACCAAGTACCTTAGAGCCTCTTTCCCACAGAAAATAACTTATTAAGTTTGCAAATTAAAAAGGGATGAAATACTGATATTGAATATTATAGAGGTAACATGATCATAATCTCAGAAGTTAAAAAGAGATCTCTTTTCTCAGTCTCACTCCCTTAAAAGGTGCTTGCATGGGTTGTTTTATATAGCAGAGGCATCAGATTCTCTCAACACAGGCATCAAACCTTCACAGCTATGGGAGGGAAAATGACCTGTTAAAAGTTTGTGTGGAGGAGTGCCAAGGGAGACAGAGTATGATTAATGGTATCTATGTACAGATGGAAAGCAGCTAAGTACAGTCAGTGGGTAATATTTTATGCCCTTGTTTTGCTGGAGTCCTCGGGTACTTCTCATATGTGTCAACCCTATGTACTTTCAAATATTTTAAAGTCCTGGGGAATTTCTTGGTTGCCATTACCCAAAGACATGTCTGCCGAATCAGCATTAAAACCTACATCTTCCTGCCTTTCAGCCTCAGTCTGATTTCACTAAGCCACAGTATTTTTTGACAGGCTACCACTGTTGGCAACCCATAGCTCTGACTCATGGAAACTTTTAAATTACTTGTATGTGATGACAGAGATGTGTTTTGCTTTATGTCCACCTTCATTTGGCTTGTTGAATTGTTCTGGTTTCAGTGCAATGAGACCCATCAAGGTGGCTCTCTTGTCCTTAGTTAATGAGATAGTGGTAGAGGTGCTGTGACCAGACTGTAATTCAAAATGGGGTTGACCTTATGATCAGATGAAATGGGAAAGGATAATCTTCAAAGAGGTAAAATAATGAGAAAGATGATATTTATGTAACTAGTTGCACATCAGTTGACCAACTATTTTTGTTCTTGGAATTTGCAGATATGACAGTACTACAAGATACCCTTGCTCATTGTAAGGGTAAAGCTACTTTGCACAAGGCCTGAGGACCCTCACTGACCTTGATTCCTTATGTAGGAGAAGCTTGTTTGATCTTGGGTATCAACCCAATGCATGTTTCCAAAGAAATCTGATAAAACAATCTGCATTTTTCACCTCACAGAAAAGGTGGGTGAGAATGACCAGTGTCACATGCTATTTCATGGCTGGCAGGGTTTTAAATATAACCTGGTGTTTGTAAGAGTGAAGATGTTGAAAGAACAAAAGCTTTAGTGTTGCATTGAGAAGAACTCAATCCTTCAAAAATTGTTGTTCCTTAAAAAAGCATAATGAGGGGTATGTTTGTTGACTAAAATGTTTCAAGGAACTTAAAAAATCAATAAAACCTTTGCTGAACAGTGCTAGGAGATAGTTTTCAATTTACACAAGCGAAGTAACCAAATTTCATTAGCTTTGGATTAAAAAAGAGAAAAAAAAAGAGAAAAAAAGCCAGACACTTTTGACAGAGTTGAAATGTTTTGTGGAAAAGTGTTGATTACATTTGAATTACTACTGAATAAAAGCAAAGCAGACAATTTGATCCCTTAGTCATCTTTCCAGCCAGGCAACCTCCCTGAGCTGATGTCTCCCCATGTGTCTCTGGTTACTTAAAAATTAAATTTTTTTTCTGACAAGCCTTCTACTGAATATTTCTCACTTTGAATTTTCCTTTTACATATAGTTTGAAAATTATCTGACTCTCTCCATGCAGGGTGGGCATTAAGTTCTAGAGTTCCTCCAGCTGTCATTATATAGGGCACAATAACGTCTGTTTGTATGCGAGCATTTCTCAAAACTGCTGTATGAATTCAGGCCACTTCTAAACCCCTTCATGGTTTTCATCCCTCTCTCTACCTCCAGTTAGGTCTATCTTTTCTTCTAAAAGTTTTCTGTGCTATGCTGTTATTTAACTCTCCAACCTCATTCTTACAACTTGGAGAAGCAATCTCTTGATCTGTGCCATTGAGATGTATCATTTTCTTTCTCAAGATGGTTTGTGCAAAACCCTAGGTCTTACCAAGCCTAGGACAGTTAGAATCTGGAAAAAAAGCCACAAAAACATATTTTGAAGACATCCTACAGTGGTTGCAGGTAAGACGGTGTGGTCTCCGGTAGGTGCCAAGCTTGATTGGAATCAGGTATTATTGTGAGAATGGAGTTTATTAAAGCATCTTGTGACTCCCTAGCAATGTAGCAGTTCATATTACAGGAAGAGTGCTGCAAGGCATTATGGGACTTGTAGTCCTTTAGGACTTTGTCGCACATGCGTAATGAAGTCCTCGAATATCATTGGAAGAAAGGTCACATGTCACAGCGTGTATTTAAGTTACTGTTCATTCTTAATAAATTAATTCAGTCACTGCACTCATGTGCAAGACAAATGCTATAAATGGCACCCTAACAGGGACATTCAACAGGCGTCGGTAACCAGAGACCAAAAAGGCCTTGGGACGTCCTGCCGTAGCATTCCATCCTAATAGAATTCAAAGGAAAAAAGAAGAATTCTTCAACAAATTGTGCGCATCAGTTACCTCTGCAAAGACAAGACAAAAAGGAAAAAAAGGACAAAAAAGGACAAAAGAAGAATCCGACTTCAGCAAATAAGAGGTAACCTATTAAGGATGGGAGGGATGTTTTCCCACGAGGGGAAGTATTCCCCAGAAATTAAAGAAAAAGTTGAAGCTATTAGCCAATTTTTAAAAACGCTGAGCAAAGACGTAGAAGAAAATAAACTGTTGGTACTTTTAAATTGGATCCCCACAAATGAACCGGGACTTCTATTAACCAAAACCCATCAAATACTATCTTGGCGAAGAATTAGAAACAGACTAATTGAAAAAACGAGTTCTGGAGACATGGAGGCACTTAAAAACTTAGCTTCATGGAAAGAAATAATGATTACCTTAAATGCTCACTACAGAAGAGCAAATCCAGCCACAACAACAGACCTCCCTTCCCCTATCCCTTCTGCAACCCCTGCCCCCTCCCCCATGTGGGTTTCCCCGGACATGTGGTGTGAGAATGGGGGTGCAAGGGGTACCTCACAGCGGGAGGAGGAAAGGGGATGGGAGGGAGCTCATGGAGGGGTCAGCGGGGCAGTGACATGTGGTGTGGAGGTGCATGGCATGGGATCTGTGGCGGGGGCTCTGGTCGCAGCATTTACTGGAGCCAGGGTGACCCCATTTGTTGTGGTTGCCGCCCTGCCGACTGCCGGGTTTGCCATGGTTCCGTTTCACCCACCTGCTGCAACTACCGACGCGAATCCACTCAGATTTTTCAGTAAGGGTCATTGGTCAGCCATTCCATGGACTTATCAAATTAAAATAGATAACAGATGACCCGATATGAGTGGACCAATGGCTCATAAAGAAAGAACGGCTAGTCCACCTGCGAGACCTGGTGCAGGAACAGCTGGACGCTGGGCATATAGTACCAACTTCTAACCCGTGGAACACTCCTGTGTTCTGCATCCCTAAGAAGAACGGCAAATGGTGTATGCTACAGGATCTCAGGGCGGTTAATACAACCATTGAGCCAATGGGAGCATTGCAACCAGGGCTTCCCTCACCTGTCATGCTTCCTGCAGGGTGGCCACTGATAGTAATTGACCTGAAAGACTGTTTTTTTACTATCTTTCTACACCTGGACAATGCTTCTCGCTTCACCTTCTCAATTCCAACCTACAGTCATGTGGAGCCTATGCAAAGGTATCACTGAGTTTTATTGCCACAAGGCATGAAAAACAGTCTGACAATTTGTCAAACAGTAGTAACTAATGCCATACACCCCATCCAGAAGCTCTACCCTTCAGCCATCATTTACCATTACATGGATAACATCTTGGTAGCTGCAGCACAAGAGATTGAGTTACAATCTATTCTAACTGCCTTAATCAATGCTGTTCAAGAAGCAAGTTTGCAAGTTGTTCCAGAGAAGATCCAGCACACTCAGCCATGGACCTACCTCGGATGGAAGATCACCCAGCAGGAAATCACACCACAACCACTGACTCTTAAGGTAACAGACACTCTAACACTAAACAATTTGCAGCAACTTTTGGGAACCATTAATTGACTTAGGCCTGTTTTGGAGATTACAACAGAGGAATTACACCCCCTCTTCGAATTACTTAAAGGTGACCCAACTTTAACATCTACTTGTTCCCTAACCCCAAAAGCAAAACAGGCTCTGAAAATATGCTCACAGGCCATTGAAAACAGACAAGGTAGATGATGACACCCCGACCTACACATTTGCCTTGCTATTATTTCCAACAAGTTTCAACCCTTTGCTGCCCTTTCCAAGTGGGATCAGAGTCTGACCCCCTGAAGATCCTGGAATGGTTGTTTCTGCCCCATTCTCCACCTAAGACTGTCCAGACTGTGTTACAGTCTGCTTAAATATTGCAGAAAGAACTTCAGATTCGAATATCCCCTTGAAGCAAAATTAAAACTCATATAAGTTATCTGTTGATACCAAAACTGATTTTATTAATTGCTAAGAGATGCAAAGAGAAAGAGGAAAAAATAAGAAAAGGTGGAAAATGCTAAGATTACTTCTAGAAGCAGAGAAAAGATACCACCAAAAACTACCTTTCACCGAGCTGGTCTGTGTGTGTGGGGGGGGGAGAAGCTGTTTCTGCCGGTTTTTTTCTCTGTCTCTACTGCTTTCGATGTTATCTCTTTAGCTGCAGGGAGTCTTAACAGCTTTAGTTCTCTGGAATGCAGCCAGGATGTGGGTTTCGCTGCTCATGCCGAACTGCATCCCAGGCTGTGCAGAGGTCCAGATCCAACTGTACCTTTTGGCCCTCAGAAATATGGTCAGGGTAGAAGGATAAGATATAACTCACGCAGGTGGAATGATGGGCTTCAGTCCTCTCTGGGTCAGCAGAGTTCCAGGCAGCACACAGATCTCTTTGGACTGGCAGAGCTCCAGTCTCCGGTGCAGGCAGGCAGCATACGGTGGCAGGAGGAAAGGTGAGGGCGAGGTAGGGGAGAGATTCTCAGCTGCTATAGCCAATTCTCTTTCCCACTCCTCTTTCCCTACTTTTTCCAAATTTCTCCTCAACTTTTATAGTGTTCAAATGAGGTTGTGTGTGGTTTCTTGGCACATAGCCCTATTCAGATGTTCGAAGAGATATGATAACCATAAACAACAGCAGGATTTTTTGGCAGGAAAACTCCAGTGGGAAATTCTGGTGAGAACTGGTGGAAAACTGACACAGAATTTTTGGTAGGAAGTTTTTGACAGGCAGAAACAATGGCAAAACATAATTTTTTGGCATTTCTATGTTATCTGTCTGTTACAGACTGTTAATGTGTGCTGGTTTAAAAGTTAACCAGCAGGGGAAATGAACTCAACTCAAAAGAGAGATTGCAAGTCAGAATAACAATTTAATAAAATAATACAATAAGTACAACTACACAGACAAGCAATTGGTCTCAACCCACAAAAACCAAATGTACAACCTGGCACCCCAGGGCACAAACAAAACAGTGCTCCCTGGGCCCCCCCTGAGTCCAAAAGCAAAGGGAGAGGGGAAAAAGAAACCTGCTGGTGGGAGAGCTGCTGCAGTCCAGTCAAAGTGGTGATTGCAGTTCAGTTGAGAGTGGTGGTCTCAATCTGGTTGAGAGCGGTGAGCTGCAGTCCTCCTCTGGATCCCACGAGAGGTGGCAAGGTTCTGAAACTCCAGGTTTATATATTCTCCAGCTCAGGCAGTAATGCTTAGCCCCTCCCCCAGAGCAGGGAATTCCATAAAAGGATGTTCAGTCCTTCCCTCAGAGTGGGGAATTCCATAAAAGGGTGTGAGGGTGCTCAGTCAGTGTAGGGGGCGTGTCTAAAGGCACAGGGGATGTGCAGAGGTAACAGAGCCCAAGAGAGCATGCCCCGACATAGGTAACCTGGTTGGTTAGAGAAGTCACATGGTGTTAAGGAATAAAACCGCGCCGAGTTTGAAATAAAGCCTCTTTGTCCACACCACCGCACGAGGAGCATCTTATTCCTTGTTATACAAGGGTGCGCTGCTACAAGTCAGGGAATTCCACAAAAGGGTATGAGGACAGGAGCATGGGGGGAAGAGGGGCACCTCGCAGACCTCTACTGACAGCAGTTTCTGGGAAATGGCATGGAGGGCTATAGAATACACAGTTTTGGGCTACACCCATCCAATGATGAATCGGTCCCAGCTGTTCTAACTAGGACATTATCCACCCCTTATTCTATGCCATCCATGTCATGCCCAAATTAACCCCCTTAGAAAATATGTCTCCTTAAAACTATATACACTTATATATATATATATATACAATGAAACATTACAGACCATTCTCACTCAAAATTAGGTCCCCTTGTGGTACACAACGTGTCTCCCCATCTTT
>NW_020885055.1:199517-229312 GCF_003945725.1 Corapipo altera
GTTCCCCCATACAATGATGTCGTCAATGTACTGTAGATGTTCTGCAGCCTCGCCCTTTTCCAGTGCAGTCTGGATCAGTCCATGGCAAATGCTGGGACTGTGTTTCAACCCCTGAGGCAGTTGATTCCAGGTGTACTGCACACCTCTCCAAGTGAAAGCAAATTGTGGCCTGCACTCCGCTGCCAAAGGAATGGAGAAAAAGGCATTGGCAATGTCAATGGTGGCGTACCACTTGGCTACCTTGGACTCCAGCTCGTACTGGAGCTCCAGCATGTCCGGAACAGCAGCACTCAGGGGTGGTGTGACTTCATTGAGTCCACGGTAATCCACCGTCAACCTCCACTCTCCACTGGACTTACGCACTGGCCATATAGGGCTATTAAAGGGTGAGCGAGTCTTGCTGACCACCCCCTGGGTCTCCAGGTCACGGATCATCTTATGTATAGGGGTCACAGAGTCTCGGTCGGTGCGGTATTGCCGACGGTGCACTGTTACTGTGGCTATTGGTACCAATTGTTCTTCAACCTTCAGCAGTCCCACAGCAGAGGGGTTCTCTGAGAGACCAGGCAAGGTGTTCAATTGTCTAATTTCCTCTGTCTCCACAGTAGCTATACCAAAAGCCCAACGAAGTCCTTTTGGGTCTTTGAAATACCCACTCCTCAGGTAATCTATGCCAAGGATCCATGGGGCCTCTGGGCCAGTCACGATGGGGTGTCTGTGCCATTCCTTCCCAGTCAGGTTCACTTCAGCTTCCAATACAGTCAGCTGTTGGGATCCCCCTGTTACCCCAGAAATGGAGATGGATTCTGCCCCTACGTATCTTGATGGCATTAAAGCACATTGTGCGCCCGTGTCCACTAAGGCCTTATATCTTTGTGGCTCTGATGTGCCAGGCCACCGAATCCACACTGTCCAATAGACTCGATTGTCCCTCTCCTCTACCTGGCTAGAGGCAGGGCACCCCTAGTCCTGGTCATGGTACTCATTGTACTCTTCTTGTAAGTATGACCTGGAGGTCCCTTCAAGAGGATCAGACGTATCATCATTCCTGTACTGTCTGGAGTCTTGCCCACGAGAGACTGGAGCAGCATTTACCCTTGAAGAGTTCCTTGTGGTACTTGTTCCTCTTTTCAGTTCACGTACCCGGGCTGCTAAGGAAGAGGTGGGTTTCCCATCCCACTTCCTCATATCTTCTCCATGCTCATGGAGCTAAAACCATAGATTGCCACTTGGAGTGTGCTCTCTCTCCTTAGCTGGGGGACGCTGGCTCCTAATAGCAGAGACTCTTGTTTGTCCTGGTGCGATATGGAAGATCCCTTCCTTAATTTCTTCTCTTAGTTTCTGGTGGCCCTCTTCAATCTTCTCTTCCAGGCTTCGGACATGTTCAACCAGTTTGGTTTCCACAGATGAGACGTGGGTTCGTAATGGGGCGGTGACAGTGTCTTCATAAATCCTGAGTTTACTAACCAATGCACCCACCTTGTCCTCTCCCTCCCTCCATTGCAGCGTTGCTAAGTAGCGAGAATACATTTCTGGTCCGAGTCGTGCAAACTTTAACCACATCTGGGATGTGCACTGTACACCATCTGGACTTTTAGGGAATCTTTCATCCTCTGAAAAGATTATCTCCAGTACAGCTAATTCTCTTAAGCACCGGATACCTTGTTCCATCGTGTTCCACTGTCCTTGCTGTACGTGGAGGTCCTCCTTACAAAGGTATCTCTCCCTCACACTGGACAACAGTCGCCGTCAGAGGCTGAGAGTTTCCTGCCTCCCTCCAATCTCCTGATCAATGACTACATCTCGAGACAGGGATCCCAGCTGTCTGGCTTCACTCCCATCTAGAATTGTATCGTTAACTGCGGCATCCCAGATTCGGAGCAGCCAGGTCAGAATGGACTCATTTGCCTGTCGTGTGAACTCTCTCCGGAGCTCACGTAGCTCACCCAGGGATAGGGACCGAGTGATTATTTCTGGTTCTGTCTCCTCCGGTGGATGTGAAGGTCCTGTGTCTTCATCATCATTTGCTATACGGACTGATTTAGTCTTTGATTTCCTTTTCTGGACAGGGGCGACTGCTATTGGTTTCGGTTGTTCTTCTGGCTCCTTGATGGTTTGTGTGGACACAGTGCTGGTTGGTTTATTTCTTTCTCCCTCTGACTCAGTTGTGGTTTGGGTGGACGTGGTGCCTGTAGATTTGCTCTTTCTCTCCTCCCCCTGACAGTGCTGTACCATGTCAAGTAGTGTCCGGTAGGCAGTGGCCAGGGCCCAGCAGGTTGCTGTGAGCTGACCATCTCTGGAACTGCCAGAGCATTTTCCCTTCACCAGTCTTATCATGCTAACAGGATCCTGCAGTTGTTCAGGGGTGAATTTCCAGATCATTGGAGGAGAAAACTTCTCCAAATACTGGTCAATGTCCTCCCACTTCCCGTGCCACTCAACATTATCCACTCCCATGGCATTCGTCCAAACAACCTCCCTAGAAGGCCCTGTTCTGACCCTAAACATGGTGTAGACAGTACAGAGCAGACAAAGCAACACTAACAATAACATTATGCTATCCTTAACATCAAAAGGGAACTCAATATTTTCAAAAACTGTTGTAGCAGGTCTGAAGGGGAAGAAGGTGGTGAGAGGTTGGAAACAACCATTCCCCCCTGTTCCCCCAAAGGACCGGGTGCGATTTTTAATGAGACTCCAGAGGTAACAACCCAAACCAGGACAGGCAAACAGGACTGAATACACATTTACAATGAAACTCATTGCTTCTGATGTTATGATGACATAAATATAGTATACTAATAAAGCAATTTGGATCCCTCTCCCTGGTTTTAAAGAGAGCATCAAAACAGGCAAATAATTCCCCATCTGTGGAAATATGAACATGCTCAGATACAACATCCATGTGAATGCATGAACCAACATGGTGATCAGGGAGTTTCTGTATTCAAACAGACAAATGCTTAAAATGAAATTGTGATTCTGACTTCTCTCTCTCTGCTCCACGTTGGGCGCCAAAAATGTTCTGGTTTAAAAGTTAACCAGCAGGGGAAATGAACTCAACTCAAAAGAGAGATTGCAAGTCAGAATAACAATTTAATAAAATAATACAATAAGTACAACTACACAGACAAGCAATTGGTCTCAACCCACAAAAACCAAATGTACGACCTGGCACCCCAGGGCACAAACAAAACAGTGCTCCCTGGGCCCCCCCCGAGTTCAAAAACAAAGGGAGAGGGGAAAAAGAAACCTGCTGGTGGGAGAGTTGCTGCAGTCCGGTCAAAGTGGTGATTGCAGTTCAGTTGAGGGTGGTGGTCTCAGTCTGGCTGAGAGCAGTGAGCTGCAGTCCTCCTCTGGATCCCACGAGAGGTGGCAAGGTTCTGAAACTCCAGGTTTATATATTCTCCAGCTCAGGCAGCAATGCTTAGCCCCTCCCCCAGAGCGGGGAATTCCATAAAAGGATGTTCAGTCCTTCCCTCAGAGTGGGGAATTCCATAAAAGGGTGTGAGGGTGCTCAGTCAGGGAATTCCACAAAAGGGTATGAGGACAGGAGCATGGGGGGGGGGGGGGGGGGCACCTCGCAGGCCTCTACTGACAGCAGTTTCTGGGAAATGGCATGGAGGACTATAGAATACACAGTCCTGGGCTACACCCATCCAATGATGAATCGGTCCCAACTGTTCTAACTAGGACATAATGACATGTTTGCTAAACTTGTTGTTAAAAGTAGAGGACGTCTGCAGGAGATGGATGGACGAGACCCCAAGGTCATCTACATTCCAGTAACCAAAGACAACTTGGACTGGTTTCTCGCAGAGGAGGCTGGATTTCAGGCTGTGTTGGTAGACTACAATGGTGACATTCCCATTCACTTTCCAAAACACAGACTCTAGGCAGAAATGGAGAATCTACCTCTGATGACCACGCGTGGGTGCAGGCCACAACCGATAACAGGTGTCGCTGTATTTACTGATGCATCTGGACGGTCAAAAAAGGTTGCCGTGACATGGATAAATCATGTCACAGGACAATGGGACAATCAGGTATAGACCATAGGCCAAGGTTCTGTACAAGTTTTAGAGCTTACTGCTATCCATATGGCATTTGAATTGTTTTGTGATCAGCCTATGAATATTGTTACTGATTCATGCTATGCTGCAGGGTTAGTTTCACGTCTCGGAACGTCTTTCCTTCCAGATGTCACTAATCCTCATTTGTTTGCAGAAATACGCACTATATGGTTCCTTATTAATTACAGGAAATTTGACTTTTACATAATGCACATCCATTCACACACAGAACTTCCAGGACCCATAGCAGAAGGCAATCAAAGAGCAGATGCCACCGCTATGATGGCTACAGTCCCCAAAACCCTCGAGCAGACCAAACTTTCCCACCAATTCTTTCATCAAAATGCATGCTTGTTAAAGAGACAATTCCAAATTACGAAGAATCAAGCTAGAGATATAATCATGTCATGTTCTGACTGCCAGCAAGTTACCCCAATGCCATCTGAGGAAGAAGTTAATTCCTGAGGCATAACAGCCAATGAGATCTGGCAAACAAACATCACACACATAACTGAATTCGGGAGGCTAAAATATGTCCATGTCACAGTAGACACACATTCCAAATACATTAATGCAACAGCACACGCTGGAGAAAAAACAAGGGATGTTATCAGACACTGGTTTAGTTACTTTGCAACTTTGAGAATTCCAAAAACCATAAAAACAAACAATAGTCCTACATATTGTTCTGCAAAAGTTAAAACATTTCTTGCAGACTGGGGAGTATTCCACTCCACAGGCATACCGCACTCACCCACATGACAAGCAATCATAGAAAGGACACACTGCACATTAAAGGGAATGCTTCAAAGACAAAAAAGGGGGGAGTCTTTATATAACCCCCAGGAATGCCTGTGGAAAGCATCATATGTCCTAAATTTCTTAAATTGTGATGACACAGATCACAGCAGGTATGAACGCCAACACAAAACTCAGATACTTTCATCTCCCAAACCACCAGTCATGATAAAAGATTTAATATCAGGGCAACGATCAGGATCAGTAGATCTCATAACCTGGGGGAGGGGATATGTCTATGTATCCATGGGTACTAAACTACAATAAATTCCTTCTAGATGTGTCAGACCTTGTATTAGCCCTCCCTCACAGCAAGAGCAATCAACAGAAATGGTAAATGAAGAAACTGGACTGTAGTCCATAAGTTAGCGAGGCTGATCAGGAGGGCTTTAAACTAGGTTTGAAGGGGGAAGGGGTTGAAACCGGGCTCTCCAGTGATCAGTCTAAGGATGGAAAGTCTGAGTTAAGAATTAAATCAACAGCCCACCTGAAGTGCATGTACACTAATGCACGCAGTATGGGCAACAAACAAGAGGAGTTGGAAGCCATTGTGCAGCAGGAAAGCTATGATGTAGTCGCCATCACAGAAACGTGGTGGGATGACTCGCATGACTGGAGTGTTGCCATGGATGTCTACAAGCTCTTCAGAAAGAACAGACAGGGTAGGAGAGGTGGAGGGGTGGCTTTATATGTTAGAGAGTCTCTTGACTCTGTTGAACTTGAGATCAGCAACGATAAGGTTGAGTGCCTGTGGACCAGAATCAGGGGGAAGACCAACAAGGCCGACATCATCATAGGTGTCTGTTACAGACCGCCCTACCAGGATGACGAAGGGGATGAAATATTCTACAAGCATCTGGCGGATGTCTTGAAATCGTCAGTCCTTGTCCTTGTGGGTGACTTTAACCTGCCGGATATCTGCTGGGAGCTCAATACTGCAGAGAAGAGGCAGTCTAGGAAATTCCTGGAGTGTATAGAGGACAATTTCCTTCATCAACTGGTAAATGAACCTACCAGGGGTAAGACCCCACTAGACCTGCTGTTTACAAACAGAGAGGGGCTGACGGGAGATGTAGTGGTTGAAGGCTGCCTGGGAAATAGTGACCATGAAATAATAGAATTTTCAATACTCAGAGATTCAAGGAGAAACAACAATAAAACCTCTACGCTGGACTTCCGGAGGGCAGATTTTGACCTATTCAGAAGTCTAGTCCAGAGTATACCCTGGGAAACAACCCTTGAAAACAAGGGGGTCCAGGAGGGATGGATGTGCTTCAAGCAGGAAGTTTTGAGTGCACAGGAACAGGCCGTACCAGTGTGCCGAAAGGCAAGTCGGCGGGGAAGACAACCAGCTTGGTTAAACAGGGAGATTCTGAAGGAAATCAGGGATAAAAAGAGAATTTACCGACTGTGGAAGAAAGGGTTGGCTACTTACGAAGAATTCAGGAAGACAGCTAGATCATGCAGAAAGAAAATCAGGGATACAAAAGCGCAATTTGAAGTTAAATTAGCCACTTCTGTTAGGGATAACAAAAAGTCCTTCTATAAATACATTAATAACAAAAGGAGGGGCAAAGAAAACCTCCATTCTTTGAGGGACTTGGAGGGAAACATAGTTAATAGAGATGAGGAGAAGGCTGAGGTACTTAACACCTACTTTGCCTCAGTTTTTACCAGTAGGACAGGTGGCCCTCAAGGCAACTGGCCTCTGGAGTTGGTAGACAGAGATAGGAAACCAAATAGTCTCCTTGTATTCCAGGAGGAAATAGTTAGTGACTTACTGAGTCATCTGGATCCTCACAAGTCTATGGGACCAGACGGGATCCATCCTAGGGTAATGAGGGAGCTGGCAGAAGAGCTTGCCAAGCCGCTCTCCATCATCTTCCAACAATCCTGGTTCACTGGGGAGGTCCCATATGACTGGAAGTTGGCAAATATCACCCCAATCCATAAAAAAGGCTGCAAGGCTGACCCTGGTAACTACAGGTCTGTCAGTCTGACCTCGGTGCCTGGCAGAGTTATGGAGCAGATTATCCTGTGTGAAATCACACAGTAGCTAGAGGATGGACAAGGGATCAGACCCAGCCAACATGGGTTTAGGAAGGGCAGATCCTGTTTGACCAACCTGATCTCCTTTTACGATCAGGTGACCCACCTGGTGGATGAGGGAAGGCTGTGGATGTGGTCTATCTGGACTTCAGCAAAGTCTTTGGCACTGTCTCCCATAGCATACTCCTGGAAAAGCTGGCAGCCCATGGTTTGGACAGGGGCATTCTGTGCTGGGTCAGGAACTGGCTGGAGGGTCGGGCCCAGAGAGTGTTGGTGAACGGTGCTGCATCCAGTTGGCAGCCGGTCACCAGTGGTGTTCCCCAGGGGTCAGTGCTGGGCCCAGTCCTTTTTAACATCTTTATCGATGATTTAGATGAGGGGATTGAGTCCATCAGCAGCAAATTTGCAGATGACACCAAGTTAGGAGGGAGTGTCGACCTGCCGGAAGGCAGGAGGGCTCTGCAGAGGGATCTGGATAGACTGGAGAGATGGGCTGACTCCAATGGAATGAAGTTCAACAAGGCCAAGTGCCGGGTCCTGCACTTTGGCCACAACAACCCCCTGCAGCGCCACAGGCTGGGGACAGAGTGGCTGGAGAGCAGCCAGGCGGAAAGGGACCTGGGGGTGCTGATCGACAGGAGGCTAAACAGGAGCCAGCAGTGTGCCCAGGTGGCCAAGAAGACCAATGGCATCCTGGCCTGCATCAAGAACAGTGTGGCCAGCAGGAACAGGGAAGTGATCATTCCCCTGTACTCTGCATTGGTGAGACCACACCTTGAGTATTGTGTTCAGCTCTGGGCCCCTCAGTTCAGGAAAGATATTGAGGTGCTGGAGCGGGTCCAGAGAAGAGCAACAAGGCTGGTGAAGGGACTTGAGCACAAGTTCTATGAGGAGAGACTGAGGGAGCTGGGGTTGTTTAGTCTGGAGAAGAGAAGGCTTAGAGGCAACCTCATCACTCTCTTCAACTACCTGAAGGGAGGTTATAGCCAGGTGGGGGTTGGTCTCTTCTCCCAGGCAACCAACAATAGGACAAGGGGACATGGGCTCAAGTTCTGCCAGGGGAGGTTTAGGTTAGATGTTAGGAAGAAATTCTTTACAGAGAGGGTTATCAGGCATTGGAACGGCCTACCCAGAGAGGTGGTGGATTCACCATCCCTGGAGGTTTTTAAAAAGAGATTGGACGTGGCCCTTAGTGCCATGATATTAATTGGAGTTGGATCAGGGGTTGGACTTGATGATCTTGGAGGTCTTTTCCAACCCAATCTATTCTATGATTCTATGAATCGAAGAAACCATAACTAATGACCACTACCAAACCCAAACTCTGTGATTGGAATACAGAAGCAAAATAAAAGGTTTCAGTATGCATGTGTGAGGAGATAATGTAAAGGTGACCACCTAAGTGTGAATGAGAAAAGTTGTGTGGATGTATGTATGTGTGTGAACTCAAAAGCACTTTATGCCAGAGATGTCAAATAAAATACACTCATACAACCACACTACCTCAACCACAGCAAATACACTATCCATACCCTTACACATATCCCCTTAAAATAAAGGTGATGCTTCTCACCCAGTTACACAAACACCCTCAGATAAAAGGTCTTACATAAACCACATTTATAAATCCTAAATAATTGAAGGTTGCACAGTTAATAAAGTTATGAATGTTGTATGGTTAATAAAGTTGCACAGCTCATAAAGTTATTACCAGTTTTAATAAAGGCCTTACCATGTAAGGTCGTGGTTAATGTAGATGGTTAAAATAAGTTTGTTTGCATTAAAAAATGTTTAAGAAAAAAGTTTAAAAATTGTTCTGTAACTTGTTATAATTATAATAAAGAAAGGGAAATTGTAGCAGTTCATATTACAGGAAGAGTACTGCAAGGCATTATGGGACTCGTAGTCCTTTAGGACTCTGTTGTACATGCGCAATGAAGTCCTCAAATATCATTGGATGAAAGGTCACATGTCACATAGCAAAGCAACTTTGACTTTTTATGGGCAAAGTTTTCTTTCTGCTAAACTTGATTCTGCAGTCCCATCCAACCACCATAGTAAGATGGGTATATGAAGACCACTCTTGAGTATACGGTCTTTGTTCTTCACGTGAGGTTTAATCTATAAGCTTTGCTTTGGGTATACCCAGTTGGAGCTGCACTCTCTTCTCTCTCCTGCCAAACTTTCCCACAGAAACCTGGTCACCATTTGTGCTCTGGCAGGACTCATTCAGTGGTTGGGAACAAAAGCCTGTTTCTCCCCAAGTTAGTGTTAGCAAACACCATCTTTTCTGATTGGAGTAGTTCATACAGGCAACTTTAATAGCCTTGGTATAGATAGTATGGGTAAGATGCAGAAATTGCACATTCATGCCCTAAAGCTCTGGGTTGTTTTAAAAGGCATTCATGCAAAGCTTTCTGGTCTATCAACCACAGTTTACTATATCAAAATTATTACATTTTCCTCTGTCAGGCAGTCTTGATTTTCCTGTGGGTTTGGTGTAAACTGCAAGAGAAGTGTAGGGAACAGTACAAAGGTCTCTATGTAACCTTTGTTGACCTCACCAAGGCTTTCAATACTGTGAGTAGAAAAGGTCTATGGCAGATTTTGGAACGCTTAGGTTGTCCCCCCAAGTTCCTTAAAATGGTCATCTCACTCCACGAGGATCAGCACGGGCAAGTCAGATATGGCAATGCACTTTCTGAGCCCTTTCTTATAACTAATGGTGTGAAACAAGGTTGCGTTCTCACACCAACCCTATTCACAGTCTTTTTCAGCATGATGTTCCGAAGGGCCATGGCAGACCTCGATGATCAGGATGGTATCTACATTCGATACTGTACTGATGGAAGCCTGTTCAACCTAAGGTGACTGAAGGCCCACACCAAGACCTTGAATCATCTTGTCCGGGAGTTGCTTTATGCTGATGATGCCACCTTTGTTGCACACACAGAAGCAGCTCTGCAGCGTTTAACATCCTGCTTTGCAGATGCTGCTGAGCTCTTTGGGTTGGAAGTCAGCTTAAAGACAGTTCTCTATCAACCTGCACCTGAGGAAGTCTTCCATCATCCCCATATCACCATTGGCAAATCAGAGCTCAAATCAGTCCAGCAGTTTAATTACCTAGGTAACCTCATCTCCTCGGATGGTAAGATTGACGGAGAGATAGACAACAGGTTAGCAAAGGCATTTAGTGCTTTCAGAAAGCTTCATAAAAGAGTCTGGTGAAATAAACACTTGAAGTACCAAGATCTGTGTTTACAGAACCATTGTACTGTCTACTCTCTTATATGGATCTGAATCATGGGTCATCTACCTCCACCACCTGTGACTCCTAGAATGCTTCCATCAATGCTGTCTCCGTACAATCCTAAACATTCACTGGTCAGATTATGTGACAAATACATCTGTTCTAGAACAAGCAGCAGTCACAAGTATTGAGGCCATGTTGCTGAGAACACAGCTGCGCTGGGCAGGACACGTCTCAAGGATGAAGGACTACTGCCTCCCTAAGATCTTACTTTATGGTGAACTTGCCACTGGCTGCCCCGTGAGAGGAACCCTGAAAAGAAGATACAAGGACTCCCTGAAACAACATGTCAACCTTGGCCATACTGATCAACATAACTGGTCTACTCTGGCCACCAATCGGGAGGTCTGGAGACACACTGTCTTTAGGCTGCTGATGCTTTTGAGAAAGTACGCAGGATCACTCTTGAGGAGAAAAGACATCACAGAAAGAATCGTGCCTTGCAGAATTTACCACCTAAGGAGTCTTTCTGCTGTGCCTTCTGCAACCGGACGTGTCTATTTCGTATTGGCCTTTTTAACCACCAACGTGCTTGTAACAAACGTGGGTAGAACCCTTCCCAAATCTTCATTCGCGAAGCCTAGTCATGATGATGGTGTAAAGACAAAAGGATTTACTTGTCTCAGCAGCTTCCCTCCTGCTTGTCCTTGAGCACTCTAGGAGATGAATTGAGTGGAGTTTTGCTACCTCCCTGTTATAGGTTAGAAATTCAGGAGAATTTTTCTTTCCCCTGCCCCCCCACTGTAGGAAAGACGGAATTTGAGTGGAAAAGGGGGAAGGGAGTCAATTAGCTTTACAAAAGATCTGACCAAATTCCTTGCGAATGGTCCATCAGAGACTGGGGGGAGAGGGGAGGAGTTTTGGGGAGGAGGTAGCTGGTTCGGTTCAGAGGGGAAAGATTGAGACGACTGGGTTCTCTTTCGAGGACGGAGAAAGGGTCTGTGTTTGGGGCATTTGGAGAGAAGGCCTGGAAGCCTTTTTGTTTGGTTTCCATCCTGGTCAGTCCTGACTGCTGGCTTCAACTTGCCTGGGAGCTGTCTTTTGTCTCCAACCCAGACCTGCTGTGTGTTTCATCGGAGAGTCTCCGTGCTCGCTGGGAAAAAAGGAGGAGCTTTTTGAGGTGCCATCAACTGAGAACCACAGTGAGTCCTGTTGGGGGGTGAACTGCTTTTCCTTACCCCTTCCTTCCATTGGGGGGGAAGGGTCCCCCATCTTCTTTTTGGCTCCTCCCGGGACCCGAGACCAACCCCCCAGACCCCTCTCCCCGCGTGGTGACCGCCAGAGCTGACCACGACAGGGTACTGCAGGTCCTACACCTCCAGCGATCCAACAGCGCCCCCTGCAGGCCACAATTAGGACTGCACTAAAGGACAGAGAAGTATTCATTCAGACTTTTTTTGTTGTTGTTGTTTTTTTCTAGGATTGCTGTCTAGGTTTTTTTTCTGCTCTGTTACTTGTTTTTGTCAACATACATAGATCTTTTAATAAAGGGTTGTTATTTCTTCTGTTTTTTCCACACTTCCTTGATTAAAACCCCTTAATTTTGAATTTACAATTGCTGAGAGAGAGAAGTTTGGTCTATCTCATAACTCATCCTCTTTAGCAAACATTCCAGTCCCATCAGACTGAGACACCCCCCAGGTAGGAGACCTATTTTGAAATTATTTCAAAGGCATGTGATGTGGGGTTAGACAAAAAAAATAAACCCAGAGTGCTTATTTCCCATGTGACCAGAAAACATTGATGCTTCTGCTTTTGAGTAGGACTGTGTCCAGTGTTTTTTGCGATGTTTCCGGTTGCATGGCTTGAACTCTCCTTCAGTTCATCTCTTCAGCTTTGCTATTTCTCTGTGAAGCTCTGAAGAAGACAGGATGATGCTCTAATGATTCTGGTCAGTGAAGCAGTTTGGTAAAGACTGTTGAGGTCTCTGAAATCCACCTGGGACAATCTCTGATCTGAACCAGAGATTTGTCCACCTGATTCATCCCAACTCTAAAACGCTGTTCCTCACAGGTGGGATGTCCTATAGGTTTCCTCGCTTGCTAACTCCTCTTCCCCTGTGTAACACTCTAGTCCTAAAGCCTCAAGTTTTACTGGGAGCATTACTTTTATTTAAGACTCCAAGAGTTCACCCACTGCACTTTTGCAAAGTTTTTTAGTTCTTTAATACCTTGAGGTCGCGTAAAGAGTAAAAGCCACACACTTTTTCTCAAGAGATTTCTTTTAATTTAGTGAGAAAATAGGCATTTTAGCAAAATATTCACAGGAGTAACATACAGCTAAGGCAGAAGCATTTCACTAAAGCACCCAGCAAACACTAACCTGCAACTTAGTAAAATACAACCTATTGGTTTTAAGTTACCCACAAGAGATTAAGGAAAGAATAAATAAATAAAGAGAGATTAAGAGAAGAAACAGGAGTAAAGAGAGAGAGAAGAAGAAAGAAGGAGTAAAGAAAGAGATTAGAATAAGAGAATTGCATAGCTACCACTGAAGGATCCTATGGAAGTCCTGGGCTTCACATGGCAATGCCAGGTCCCAGGAGAAAAGGCAAGATGGAGTTCATCTGCTCCTGTATTTTTGTGTTGGCTACCATGGCCACCCCTCCCAGGCAGGACATCTGGCTCAATTGACCACTCAGTGCCCTCCAGGCCAGAGTGAGGGGTGGTGCAACCAATCAGAGGCTCCAGAGGGCATGGTGTGGGCGGGCTACCAGGTAGGCCTTTTTGATTGGCAGCTCTACCACATGGCTTCCATGCTGCCATGTGCATTCTGTGACAGGCCGGTCATGTGAATTCCGAGGCTGGAGGCCTGGCCCCTCCCCTAACACACACAAAGTTTGTTCTAACACAATAAATAATCCAGTGAGATTATTCCAGTATCTCACACCCTGCAGTACCAGAGGTCAGAGATATGGAAGGGAGGTCTCCTAGGAACAACTTCTTACTTCTTCTGACTATTTTGGGATACCCAGTGGAGCCAGCAACTCGGGTTTCCACTTTGGCTCTTTTAAGATCTACTTTTTCCCCTATGCCTGCTTGTGGGTTGAACCTCTGTCATAGGTTTACTTGTTCTAAAAAAAACCAAAGGGGAAATTCTTTTTTTTTTTTCTTCTTTCCTCTGCATTGTTGTAAAAGAAAGATGTTGAATGGGGGAGAGTGGATTTGCCTTGGGCTGATGGTCCTCTGAAGACTGTGGGGAGGGGTGATGAGGTTTTTTTTTTCCTCTCCTCAGAAATGGGAGGCACTTCACTTTTGCCCTGACTCAGGGAAGATGTGTGTTAGAGGGGTCCAAGGTTCACTTTGTTTTCAGTCTGGTCACCTGGCTGCTTCTGGCTCCGGTTTGCCTCTACTTTCCTGCGCCCTGTTCTGCCCCTAGCCCAGACCTGCTTGACTCATCTGCAGAGGAACCTTTTGGGGAGGAGGTCACCCTTTCCCTCCTCCACTCCCTTGTTAGCAGCGGCATGTGTCCATCGATGAAAGGGGGGAAATCCCAACCACAGCCAGTCACAGACAGAGTGAGTTTCGTGGGAAGAGCCCCCTTTTTTCCCCTTTTCCCCTTCCCTTTCTCAGTGGGGGGGGAAAATCTCCATTTTCGGCTTCTCCCACCACCAGAGCCCAACAGTGCCCCCTGTTGACCAACATCAAGTTACTGCAGGCTCTGCTCCTCCAGTGATCCAACAGCGTCCCCTGCTGACTGTGGTTAGAATTGCGCCAAAAGGCAGAAAGTACTGAACTGGTTTTTTTTTGAAGGGGGTTTTTGGGTACAGGATTACTGTTTGGTTGTTTTTGTGTTCTTTTGTTGTTCTACCAATACACATATATCTTTTAATAAAGGGCTGTTATTTTTCCTTTTTCCATACTTCCTCAATTGAAACCTACTAATTTCAGATTTACAATTGCTTAGAGGGAGGAGTTTGGTCTTCCTCATAACTCATCCTGCTTAGCAAAACACTTCAGTCTCATTAAACTGAGACAGTCTCTGCTTTCTTAGCCTGTGGTGGGAGGACAGAGGAAACCTGACTCCTCATGGCTGACATTGCTTAGTTCTCAGTGTTCCTTCATAGTCTACCCTCTAAGCCTGTGTCTAATTCAGGCAAGAGATTGACCTTGTTGCCTTCCCCAAGCCTCACACCTCTAAGACTCTGTCTTTCACACCAGTCATGTCAGGAAAGTTCTCCCATTTGGAAGACTCTCTGGTTGGTCATTGGTAACTGTTGTTACAAGGTCAGAATTTGGCAATTCCAAGTAAAGGCAAGGGGAGTGCATTGAGACTTGGTACTGCATTACTAAGGTGCCTTCACCACCAGACTCAGTTTCCAGGTCCTCTCATTCAAGTTGAAGGAGTCGAGGTGCTTCCTTCTCTCACATGGATCGTGGGTTATCTATATGTTCTCCAAGTCTCTGAAGTCCTTAGGGCAGCTGAAATGTTGGGTTGAGCAGCTTTGTGGTTGTGTTTTGGGGTGGAGGATGGACCCTCTGCCCTTTGAATTAACAATGTAGGGAAATAACTGGGATTAAGCGGGGATAAGATCCAGCATGGGTGAAAAGTAACTGCACGCAGGAAACAAGCTGATTAGCCTGTTCCCACCTGCATGTGTGGAGTCCATTGGAGCTGTATATCTGTATCTGAGAGGAAAATTAAAGACGTATGATGGACCTTCATCCATCCATGCACTGAGTTGTGGGTAACTGCTGCTGTTCCACGCTCTGCAGAAGTTACTGCATCATTTGCATGTTTCCAGAACTGTGCTGGGGTTGTTGCAGGGAGACACAGAGCTTGCAACACAAACCCCCTTCAGAGCCCATGAAAAAATTCCCTGGAAGTGTTCAAGACCAGGTTGGATGGGGCTCTGAGCAACCTGGTCTAGTGGAAGGTGTCCCTGCCCATGGCAGGGGGGTTGGGACTAGATGATCTTTAAGGTCCCTTCCAACCCAAACCATTTTAGGATTCTATGAAATCTGTAAAATATTATAAAGAACGTATTTTTTTCTCACACAATGACATACAAGGAAAAAGTTTTTTACAATGAAGGTGGTGAGACACTGGAACAAATTGCCCAGAGAGGTGGTGGATGCCCCATTCCTGGAAACATTCAAGACCAGGTTGGATGGGGCTCTGAGCAACCTGGTCTAATTGAAGATGTCCCTGTTCATGGCAGGGGGGTTTGAAGTAGATTAACTTTAAAGGTCCCTTCCAACTCAAACCATTCTATGACTTTATGAGGCAATTCAGCTAAACAGTAATGGAGCGGGGGAAAAAAACCAGAAAATAATTTGTGAAAATGTTTTCAAATTACAAAGTACTAAAGGTCACTACACACCCCAGAAATTTATGGAAATGATGCACACCAAAAAACCCTCTAGAAAATGGATCTGGGTCATGGTTGGTTATTTTATTATAATTACAACCAACTGTTCTTGCTATTTAAATCACATTTTATGGGGAGAACAATTAGTGGTAACCCAGAGCCATGAAAATTCAGATTTTATTTTGTTTTTTTAAAAAAAGAAAGCACACAGCAAAACTTGAAATGGAAAAGCGAATGAAACCCATATCCTGCTAAGCACTTGCACTGAAACTTTATAAACATGAAAGAAAATATTAAGTGAACTGATACTTATGGATTTTTTTGATTTTTAGCTTTTTGTAGATTTTAGAAGTAACTGTAGTTAGCTCAAACTTTAGCACAGTAGTTTACACATACCCAAACCCTTTTCCCCATTTCATATTGAACCCTCTAAATTCCTTTAGTTTGTTTTAGACTTCCATCAAGGTAGACCTTCTTTCTGTTTAAGAACATCGCACCCCAGGCCTCTACAACAAGGTACCACAACAGACAAAGCATCCTTCAAAACCCAGAACTTTGGAGGAGCTCCAAGGACTTGAGGTGCTGTGACGAAGAGGAAGATGCGGAAGAGGAAGTCTTAGAGACCCCTAACTCAATTTGCAGAGGGGCATGCCAGGGGCAGAACTGGGAGCATCTGGGGGGCGGATAGATCTGAGATTGAATGGACTAATACCTTAAATTGTGGAACCCCTGGACACGTGTCATGCGTGTCTGTACTCCCATGGTTGAAGGCCTTCTATTAAAACTGCTCTATACCTTATATCTGCTAATGATTGCTTGGTGAGTAATTTTTTGACTCCCAAACTAAGGCAACAGAGTTAATACTTGAACGAGGACTTTCTAGCATTTACTCTGGTAGGGCTTGAACCATACTATATTTCAGGCAGTCAGGAAGATAATGAGATTTTTATGTGAAATAATATTTTTCATATGCATTACTTAAAGCAATCCATTCCAGACATCAGAAGACCAGCTTCTTAGTTGTTGCAACAGTTTTATAATATGCATTTTTTTTTTGTACTAACTGTAAGGATCCAGTCTCCAGAATTTCTAGGTTTTGGGGGGTTTTTTTTGAACAGATTAATGTTACTCCAACAGACAGGGTTTTCAAGTGGAAGAGTAAACATGTGAAGGTTTCCCAGGAAATTTACTACACTGCAAGAAAAAAAAAAAAGACAAAACCTTGAAATGCACAGGCATTATCAACATAATGTTATAGATGGGAGAAGCCATCAAACTGGCTAAATGCTAGTTAGAAGTTATTTTTAAAATTCTTGTCAACTGGGGCAAAGTTATGTCTAAACTCCCTGTGTCCTTGACAAATTGTAACAACCTGCAGAGACATATATGTGGCAGAGTTCATCAAAACACCCTGGTTCTGATGGCAGGGAAAATATGAGGATATTATAGCTGGCTGGATAATTAACATAATTACATCATAGTGAATGCAAAGGAGATCATCTTAAGGCATATCGTATTGTGGGAGCTCGACTTTAAATGGTAATGCATGTTGAATGACAGACTAATAGATTACTCCAGGGAACGGAGCAATAAAATCTTGTTATGAATTAGTTTATCAAGAATGCAGAGATAGGAAGGAACAACAATGGCAATTAGTTGGTTGAATTATTACTTTTTAAACCTTACTTTCTGCTGATAGTCTTTTGTCAATGCCTGAGCATCCTATTTACTTTAGCGGCAGAGGAAATATAGGAGCTGGCAGAGGACTTTCAGGCCACGAGCATTTTGTATACCTGGAAAGCAGGAACCAGTTTTTGTGACTGCTTCTCTCTTTCTCTCTCCTGTTGCCTTTGTCACACTCTGCTTCTGGTTCAGCAGAGGTGCTGCTGGTGCTTCAAGAAGTGGTTCTGGTTCCTGCTTTGCTTTCATAGAATCACAGAATCATAGAATGGTTTGGGTTGAAAGAGACCTTAAAGATCATCTAGTTCCAACCCTCCCGCCATGGGCTTCTCTGGGTAACCCGTTCCAGCTCCTCTTTTTACCAAGATGGGAAGAGAAGTGCTTGATGACTCATAGATGATCAAAATCTACTGGAAAAAATTAGGATGCTTTCTTCAATATACTGATTTGCTGCTTTGTGCTTTTTCTGTCTAACTTGATAATATCTCCTCTGGTTTTTCAGTTGGCACAATTGTGCCTGCACTGTTGTCAGTCCAGGTTCTCCCCTCCCATGGTCTTTTGAACCCACTCACCAGTTTAGGTCATGTTTAACAGAGGATGCTTAGTCTTGTCAGATCTTCTAGGGCCACCTGAAGGAAGATCCACACCACTACCCTGCTGCAACATGAGCTTGATATTTCTTTTCTGTTTGGTCTACCACTGGTGAACCAGTATCTACTGGTCAGCCAGGGAACAAGGATGCAGTCTGGCAAGAGGAGATGCTATCAGTGGGAAAACTCTCCTTTGGTGACTTCCTCAGCAATGGAAGGTGTTGAAATGCAATGGAAGATCTGGGAACAAAGCACCAGAGGTGGACACTTGGAGGTGTAATAACACATTGACCCGTGTTATAGGTGACACTTCACATCATACTGTGCCAGCACCAAACATCTTGACAACATCCTGGGTCTCAGCAGGATCATGTTGGTTGACTTCTCCATCAAACTACCAAAAGTTTTCTGCATGTCCAAATTTTGGAATTGAGATAATACTCTGGGCATTTGGTGGTGGTACTGCTGTGGCATGAAAAATAGTGATTTACATCTTTTAAATTAGCTACTACTTTCCACAGGAAGTGCAAAACAATGTGGAAAACCTTTACAAATGCTGCAGTTTGAAGTAATTCTTGGAATTCTACTCTGCTCCGGTGAGACCCCATCTGGAGTACAGCATCCAGCCCTGGGGTCGTCAGCACAGGAAGTGCAAGAACCTGTTGGAGTGGGTCCATAGGAGGTCACAAAGATGATCAGAGGGCTGGAGCACCTCTTCTATGAAGACAGGCTGAGAGAGTTGGGGTTGTTCAGCATGGAGAAGAGAAGGTTCCAGGGAGACCTTACTGTGACATTTCAGTACTTAAAGGGGGCTTAGAAGAAACATGGGGGCAAACTTTTTACATGGACACATAGTGATAGGACAAGGGGTGGTGGATTTAAACTGAAGGAGGATTGATTTAGATTAGATATAAGGAAGAAATTTTTTACACTGAGGGTGGTGAGACACTGACACAGTGATGCCAAAATTGGCAGAAATGTGACTGCTCAGAGACAGTTTTGAGTCTTTAAGCAGCAAAGGTATTTATTTTGAGCAACGTTGGGGAACTAAGCAACTCTTGCTGCACAAGTTAGCTCTGAAGTTCTCAGTGAAAAACCAGGTAATTTATACAGTTTTCATGAGTGATTACAACATCTAGGCATGCATATTAATTTAATTTCACAATCTAATTATCATATTCATAATAGACAGAGTTTAGGCAGAGTTTGAGGCAGAGTTGTCCTTTTGGGGAGTCCTCTGGTGGTCATTCCGGTCCTTCAGCCTCAAGAGCCTTTTACTCCTCTTGTCATGAATTTTTCAACTTTTCCTGACTAGGTACTGGGAGCTTGTGAAAACCCCCCTGATTCAGCTCATTTATCTCCCTGGATGTCCATTCTATCTAATTCATGGCTACTAAGTTGTCCTTTCTGTTATCTTTTCATTAGTACAGAACATATGTAGGCAGAACTCTCAGAACAGGGTACCACTTGTCCCTTAACATTAATGTATTCCTCAGAGCGAGGGTCTGTAATATCCCCTCAGAACAGAATTCTAGCATCTCAGAACTCTTACTCGGTTTCAACAGGTTACCCAGAGAGGTGGTGGATGCTCCATCCTTGGAAACATTCAAAGTCAGGTTGGATGGGGTTTTGAGCAACCTGATCTAGTGAAATGTGTCCCTGCTGACTGCAGGGGGCTTGGACTACATGACCTTTAAAGGTCCCTTACAACCCAAACTATTTTGTGATTTTATTCTATGACTCTAAGTCATGTAGCATGTTGTGAAGATGATGCATTTGTGGTATTACATGGAGCGGTCCATGTCTGGGGCAGCTTTTGGCTGCTGACTGGGAAATTAAGATGTGCATTGCTTTTCTCTGCCAACAACTTCACTTCCAGTGCATTCAACACCAGAAGATCTCCAAAACGCTGTGATGTCCTGCTCAACACAAACTGTGTTGTCTTTGGCATCTGTGCTAGAGACTGCTGGTTCCTGAATGAAGGTGTGCAGGAAATCTCCTGACCCTGGGGTCATGCCAAGGTGGGTGCTAGTGCTAAATCCTGCCACTGCTTAAAATCTTGGGGTGGGATTTGCAAAGGAGATGCTGGCTAATAGAAGCAATGAATAATGCCAGTCTCCCAGGTAGGATCCAGAGCACTGACTTGGTGACAAGATCAAAATCCAACAATGCTGCCTGTTGGGTCTGGTCAACTCTCTGCAGTGTTCAAACTCAGCTTGTTCCTGGGAAGGGGGAAAATATCAGGGATCTTTCCATGTCTTCAGGTTCCCATGGTTTTGCCTGTGTGACCAAAGGCCAGGGGGTCAACTGCCCGTGGCCAAGATGGTTAAACCTAGGGAAAACACACTGGGAATTTGCAACTTTAAACTGAATAAAATCAAACATCCACCTGATGGAAGCAGAGAACAGGGAACGGGGAGAACCTGAGCTAGGTGAGAGGTGGCTAACCTGGCTGACTGTCCTGAGACAAACACGTACCAGGGATTTCTGATATGTGGAGTGTGGTTTGGTGATGTGACCTTCCCATGGTGAGAGACAAGGGCCCCTGTTCTGGAGAGAGCTCACCAACAGTATCTCTACGCCCTTCTGGAGAGGAAAAGGCTACAAAGGGTTTGAGTATTACTTTTGGGGATGCCTGTAACGGGGGGAATGTCAGGGTGTATCATAGGAAAGAGATATTCAGTAACACAATAATCTGGTTACTTCAGGGGAAACCATTCCTACCAACTCAACTCAACTTACCAAAAAACTTCAGTGGTTACCAAACCCAAAATCTTCACTTGTTTGCAGCTGGAGAAAACCTTTCTGCTGCTACCAACAGTCTTTGTTATCCCCTTTTCTCCCTCCCTCCAGGGGCTACCCACTCTGAGAAGGTAGGAAGGAGTATACAATACCTTGGTTGTTCAGGGCTATTACACTTTCTGTAGCAACCAGAAAAGAAACCCAAACATTATAACAAAACAAAACTTTAGGACACAAAATAATTATGGTGTTATGTTATAGACTGTTTTTTGCTAACACAAAAAGGGGACACGTTTAATCTTTTCACTTTACAGTCTCTATTCTGTTGCAGCTATCTTCTGTTTCTGGAGTTGACTTTATTACTAGGAGTTACTGTTTGTAGATCTCATGAGTGTGGGCAAATACAGGAATCAGAAACAGTCCTGTTGGCACTTCCTCTCCTCTTCAGACACCTGTATTAGAGGAGAGAAAAGAAAACTTGGTCCTACTTGGACCAGTCTGAAAAAGAAGGAACAATCTACCTGGTGTTAATTTTGTGTTCTCTGCCATTGGCATCGGTGGCTACCCATGCATACTTTTTCAGGGGAGTCTTTAAGAGCAGCCTCCAATACCTAGGGCGATTCCTTCTCTGGATCCCAGGGGCGAGAGATAGGGTCTTACATTCACTACCTTAGATGGTGGTAATGCAGAAACTGTTTGCAAAAACCTTGCAGAGAAAGCTGGGGAACCAAATTTCCATTCATTCCCCTTAGAATACCACCAGGTTTTTCCTTTAAGGAGGTCCAATCCCATAATATTCCTGGGGAAAGGACTCAATATCATTATGGTCTTAGTGGGGTAATCATCATCCAGCAACCAACATTTCACTCAAGTCATTTGCTGTGGTTTAGAGTGTCCAAACACATCAACAACATAAATCCATTTTTTATCGGGGACTACCCCACATCTTTTTGCAGTTTCTTCATTCAAGACAGAAATTTGGGCCCCTGTATTGACTAAGAAGGTGACTGGGGACTGTTAAGGACCAAGGGGAAAGGTTGCTACCATATGTCCTTCTTTGTTTTCAGTGAGTCTTCTGATATATTTCCATCAACCACCCCCAGCTTATTTACTGGGGATGGCATGGGGAGTTTTCAGACTTCTCAGCTAATGAGGTCTTGGGTACTTCTGTGAGAAATAAAGAATCGGTTTTATTACAAGCAAATATAAGACATATCGTGGAGTTTTAAGACACCGGATTCAACCTGGAACCGGTGTCAGGGAAACATGCGGACAGGAATAAGGAACTGTAAAATGAATATTACTAAAGAAACCCCTTATGCCACATGGTTGATCCTGAGAGACTCCATACTACTGGACACTCCACATCCTAACATGACACAGTCAATCAAGGAGAGGGAAACGCCTCTTCTATGACGTAAACAGGGTTGAACCTTAAGAATGTTTAAAAAGTGGGACTTTTGAATTGGAAGGGGTGTTCCTGGGAATTGAGTATGCCTAAGACACCCAACACGTGTTGTAATTTTTCCTTTTCGTTTTATTCCTTTTGTTTTGCAAGTTTTTGCCGTTTTTCTAAATTTAATAAAATGAGATTTTTTCTCACAACTGGGGGCTCGTCTGGGATAACTGCCCGCCGACCACAGCTGGAGGTGCCAAGACCCCCTGGAAAGTGTACTCCGCCCTGATTTTGGCGGTCCAGGAGGCTTTGTACCCTCACCAGAGTCTGGGATGAACGACTGCAGAACAAAAGGAAGCGAAAGGAATCCCGGCTGGTATACAAAGTAAATCTCTGAAGCCCTTAAAACTCTGTGCACAGAACCCGGTAAGGAACTTATGTATGTATGGTCAGTCTTCACGAACAAAGATTTGGGAAAGGTCTTTACCCTTTGAGCCTGCGCAGTGGATTTTTTAGGTGAGACACAGTGTGTGCTGAACTGAGCCCACCCTTTAATCCTAAGGTTCATCTGCTGGGATCAAGTAAACTTGGACAGTGGCAGTGAGGTCCTCAGGACGTAGGTTTGTTTAGAGTGACCTTCTCTTAGATGGATGACCTTACAGGGCTGATGAGCTCCATCTGCCCGGGGGAGTTTCCCTGACCAGGAATCGAACCCGGGCCGCAGCAGTGAGAGCGCTGCATGGTAAGTATGGTAAGGAACTACCAATCTTTAAATTCTACTGGGCGGGTTGGGTGAAATGTGTGTGGGTGTATATGTGTGTGAATGTAAATGAAAGTGTTGGTGAGTCGTGGCGGGGCCGGCCCGAGACCGGGAGCAAGTGACACTGAGCCACGCCGCAGGGGCCAGGGGCTGAACCGAGTCGACCCCGTGGCTAGAGTGAGCTGGTCGGGGGCTGAGTAGTGCAGCGTCCGCGGTTGGTACCGTGCAGCGGGAGCTTTGCAGGAGTTCCTACAACTTAACTGATCAGGAGCCGGTGCCGAAGGGTCAGCGGCGAGAACCGAGCCGTACCGTGCCTGCGGACTGTCTACATGGACCCGTGGAGGCTGGGATCGAGCGGCATTGGTTGCGTGCAGTAGAACCAGGCAACTGCTGCGAGCGCAGCAGGGCGGAAACCGGCAGAGTGGTTGGGGCTAGGTCGCCAGGAGGGTCGCGGGGGTAGCCCGCGGGCAAGTGGCGGTGGGTGGTGAAGTGCCCCGGGCAGTGGCGGAGCAGGGCGAAGGGGCAACTGTAAGAACCGTGAAGCAGTGCCAAGACTGCATAGTACCGGGAACAGAGTGGTGCCGAAATTTGCAATGACCGCGCAGAGCAGAAAGAGAGTCTGTTTGGGAGCATGGACGGGGCCAGGTGGGCCCCTTAGCAGGAGGCGGGAGGACATAGCCCTGCCGGAGAGGCGGGGGGAGTTCCTGACCGGAGAGGTGGTGGAACCGCCGCCTCGCCGACCCTGCAGGTGCTGGGGGTGGCGGCGGTGGTAGTGACCGTTTCTGCCAAAACGGCGCGGGCTGCGAACAGGGCAGCTCTGGCAGACCACAGCAGCTCTGCTGACTGCAGCCCACGGGGAGTCGACCCAACTGGCTGCGGAGCCAATGGGTGCCTTGGGGGAGTGGGAGCAGTGCAGAGGGGCGGTACCACAAGTGGCAGAGATAGAAAAAGCAGAAACGAGCTGTTCCCAAGGCAAGGGGCCGGCGGCATGGCCCGACAGAGAGTCGGTCCTACTGACTGCAGTGCGAGTGGGTGCCTCGGGGGGGGCGGTACCAGGAGGCGGTGTTGGAATTCTAGTTTAACTCTAGGGGCAGAAAACCCAACAGAAAAAACCTTGAAAAAATGTTCATGACTGGGTTTCGTGAACGAAGATTTAGGAAGGTTCTGTTCACATTTGTTACAACCATGCTGGTAGCTAATGAGACCAATAAGAGATAGACATATCCGATTGCAGAGGGCACAGCAGAAAGAATCCTTGGATGGTATATTCTAGACGGACAAGATGGTTTAAGGTCTTGGTGTGGACCTTCGGTCACCTTGAGTTGAGTGGGCTTCCATCAGTATGGTATCGGATGTAGATGCTGTCCTGATCATCGAGGTCTGCCGTGACCCTTTGGAGTATCATGCTGAAAAGACTGTGAATAGAGTAGGAGTGAGAATGCAACCTTGTTTCACACCATTCTTAATTAAAAGGGACTCAGAAAGTGTGTTGCCATAATTGACTTGGCCATGCTGATCCTCATGGAGTGAGATTATCATTTTAAGGAACTTGGGGGGACAACCTAAGCGTTCCAAAATCTACCATAGACCTTTTCTACTCACAGTATCGAAAGCCTTGGTGAGGTCAACAAAGGTTACATAGAGACCTTTGTTCTGTTCCCTACACTTCTCTTGCAGTTGTCTGAGAACAAATACCATGTCTGTGGTACTCCTGTTGACTCTGAAACCACATTGACTTTCAAGTAAAATATCTTCTGCTATAGTGGGTGTTGGTCTGTTCAGGAGTATTCTTGCCAGGATTTTACCAGCAATGGAGAGCAGAGTAATACCACGGTAGTTTGAACAATCTGATTTGATTCCTTTCTTCTTATACAAAGTGATGATGACCGCATCACAAGGGTCTAATAGTAGTTTACCTAGTTCCCAACAGCACACCACAAATTCGTGAAATTTGGTATGGAGTGCAAGACCCCCATGTTTCCAGACTTCGGGTGGAATTCCATTGACCCCAGCTGCCTTGCCGATTTTCACCTGCTGTGTGGCCTTGGGGGTTTCTCCTGAAGTGGGGGCAGTATCCAATTCATACTTTACTGGTTAGACTGAATTGCTGAGTCTTAGACTACACGGTTGGTACTGAAAGGAGTCTGAAAGTGCTCAAACCATCGATTCAAAATGGAGGTTTTATCTGTTGGAAAAGTTTGGTCATCAGCGCTGAGTAGAGAGCTTTGTGCCTGGTGTGTAGACCCGTATGCTGTTTTCAGAGTCTCATGGAAACCTTTCTGGTCACCCGTGTCTGCGCATAATTGAGGTTTTTTTCAGCTGAGTCGGTCCACCACTTGTTCTGGATGTCGCGGAGTTTCTGTTGGAGCTTGCTGCATGCAAGGCCAGGGGTTGCTTTTCTTGTGTGACAGGATGGCAGTGCAGTGTGTGCTTGGTGAGTAGTTCTATTGACCAAACCTGAACTGTGTCTCAGGCCTTGGGGGCGGGGTCTTCCCGCAGAGGTGTCTCACGACTGGCCTCTTGGCGGGGTCTTCCCGCAGAGGTGTCCCACAGTCGACCGCTTTGTGGGGTCTTCCCGCAGAGGTTTCACGACTGGCCTCTCGGCGGGGTGTTATGGTTTGAGAACCCCAAAATCCAACTCCCTAGTCCAAACCCCCTCCTACATCTCAACCTGGTGTGATATGGGTTTTCCAGACAACCACACGAGACTCAAAACGGGGGAAAGGGAATATGTATTACAATGACTGTACAAGTAAATACTACAATACATTATATACAGTCTTAGCTATCTCTACCATGACATATAGGTATTTACAATGGATCAAATCTCTTCTCCCCTCCAAATAAAAGTCCAGGAGGGAAGAAGGAAAGATCCTTCTTCAGAGCAGCAGTGTCTCTAAGGCAGCAGACATCTATTTTTTTCTCATGCATGCAGTAACCGTGGTTGGATCTCTGCCAGTGCCCACGAGGGGGTATCCAAGCCCCCTCAACCACTCGTCTTTCAAGCGAGGGTCTTCTCTTCCATGGACTGCATAGCAGGGACAAAACTCACGTCACCACGTCATATCATGGGGCGTAAGACACCCATGAAGGTCCCTTCCTCAGGGGATTCACCCCTGAGTCAGAACATCTCGGGCAGCTTTCAGTTAAAAGCCTTTGCCTCAAGAGTTCTACCAGAGCTCCTGTGCTCTGTCTCAGGTTGCCACCTTGGTGTCCTAGTTAGAACAGCTGGGACCGATTCATCATTGGATGGGTGTAGCCCAAAACTGTGTATTCTATAGCCCTCCATGCCATTTCCCAGAAACTGCTGTCAGTAGAGGCCTGCGAGGTGCCCCCCCCCCCCCATGCTCCTGTCCTCATGCCCTTTTGTGGAATTCCCTGACTGAGCACCCTCACCTCCTTTTATGGAATTCCCCACTCTGAGGGAAGGACTGAACATCCTTTTATGGAATTCCCCACTCTGGGGGAGGGGCTAAGCATTGCTGCCTGAGCTGGAGAATATATAAACCTTGAGTTTCAGAACCTTGCACTCTCTCCACTCGTGGGATCCAGAGGAGGACTGCAGCTAATCGCTCTCAGTTCATCGCCCTCAACCAGACTGCAGCTCATCGCTCTCAACCAGACTGCAACTCACCACCACCCTCGGTTGGATTACAATCACCACTTTTAGCTGGACTGCAGCAACTCTCCCACCAGCAGGTTTTTCCCCTCTCCCTTTGCTTTGGACTCAGGGGGGGCCCAGGGAGCACTGTTTTGTTTGTGCCCTGGGGTGCCGGGTTGTACATTTGGGTTTTGTGGGTTGATACCAATTGCTTGTCTGTGTAGTTGTGCTTATTGTATTATTTTATTAAATTGTTATTCTGACTTACAATCTCTTTTTTGAGTTGAGTTCATTTCCCCTGCTGGTTAACTTTTAAACCAGCACATTTTTGGCGCCCAACGTGGGACAGAGAGAGAGAAGTCAGAATCACAATTTCATTTTAAGCATTTGTCTGTTTGAATACAGAAACTCCCTGATCACCATGTTGTTTCATGCATTCACATGGATGTTGTATCTGAGCATGTTCATATTTCCACAGATGGGGAATTATTTGCCTGTTTTGATGCTCTCTTTAAAACCAGGGAGAGGGATCCAAATTGCTTTATTAGTATACTATATTTATGTTATCATAATATCAGAAGCAATGAGTTTCATTGTAAATGTGTATTCTGTCCTGTTTACCTGTCCTGGTTTGGGTTGTTACCTCTGGAGTCTCATTAAAAATCGCACCCAGCCCTTTGGGGAAACAGGGGGGAATGGTTGTTTCCAACCTCTCACCTCCTTCTTCCCCTTCAGACCTGCTACAACAGTTTTTGAAAATATTGAGTTCCCTTTTGATGTAAAGGATAGCATAATGCTATTGTTAGTGTTGCTATGTCTGCTCTGTACTGTGTACACCATGTTTAGGGTCAGAACAGGGCCTTCTAGGGAGATTGTTTGGACGTCTGCCCTGGGAGTGGATAATGCTGAGTGGTACGGGAAGTGGGAGGACATCGACCAGTATTTGGAGAAGTTTTCTCCTCCAATGATCTGGAAATTCACCCCTGAACAACTGCAGGATCCAGTTAGCATGATAAGACTAGTGAAGGGGAAATGCTCTGGCAGCTCCAGAGATGGTCAGCTCACAGCAACCTGCTGGGCCCTGGCCACTGCCTACCGGACACTACTTGACATGGTACAGCACTGTCAGGGGGAGGAGAGAAGGAGCAAATCCACAGGCACCACGTCCACCCAAACCACAGCTGAGTCAGAGGGAGAAAGAAATAAACCAACCGGCACCGTGTCCACACAAACCATCGAGGAGTCAGAAGAACAACCGAAACCAATAGCAGTCGCCCCTGTCCAGAAAAGGAAATCAAAGACTAAATCAGTCCGTATAGCAAATGATGATGAAGACGCAGGACCTTCACATCCACCGGAGGAGACAGAGCCAGAAATAATCACTCGGTCCCTATCCCTGGGTGAGCTACGTGAGCTCCGGAGAGAGTTCACACGACAGGCAAACGAGTCCATTCTGACCTGGCTGCTCCGAATCTGGGATGTCGCAGCTAACGATACAATTCTAGATGGGAGTGAAACCAGACAACTGGGATCCCTGTCTCGAGACGTAGTCATTGATCAAGGGATTGGAAGGAGGCAGGAAACTCTCAGCCTCTGGCGGCGATTGTTGTCCAGCGTGAGGGAGAGATACCTTTGTAAGGAGGACCTCCACTTACAGCAAGGACAGTGGAACACGATGGAAGAAGGTATCCGGTGCTTAAGAGAATTAACTGTACTGGAGATAATCTTTTCAGAGGATGAAAGATTCCCTAAAAGTCCAGATGGTGTACAGTGCGCATCCCAGATGTGGTTGAAGTTTGCACGACTCAGGCCAGAAATGTATTCCCGCTACCTAGCAACGCTGCAATGGAGGGAGGGAGAGGACAAGGTGGGTGCGTTGGTCAGTAAACTCAGGATTTATGAAGACACTGTCACCGCCCCATTACGAGTCCACGTCTCATCTGTGGAAACCAAACTGGCTGAACATGTCCGAAGCCTGGAAGAGAAGATTGAAGAGGGACACCAGAAACTAAGAGAAGAAATTAAGGAAGGGATCTTCCATATCGCACCAGGACAAACAAGAGTCTCTGCTATTAGGAGCCAGTGTCCCCCAGCTAAGGAGAGAGAGCACACTCCACGTGGCAATCTATGGTTTTACCTCCGTGAGCATGGAGAAGATATGAGGAAGTGGGATGGGAAACCCACCTCTTCCTTAGCAGCCCGGGTACGTGAACTGAAAAGAGGGACAAGTACCACAAGGAACTCTTCAAGGGTAAATGCTGCTCCAGTCTCTCGTGGGCAAGACTCCAGACAGTACAGGAATGATGATACGTCTGATCCTCTTGAAGGGACCTCCAGGTCATATTTACAAGAAGAGCACAATGAGTACCATGACCAGGACTAGGGGTGCCCTGCCTCTAGCCAGGTAGAGGAGAGGGACAATCGAGTCTATTGGACAGTGTGGATTCAGTGGTCTGGCACATCAGAGCCACAAAGATATAAGGCCTTAGTGGACACCGACGCACAATGTACTTTAATACCGTCAAGATATGTAGGGGCAGAATCCATCTCCATTTCTGGGGTAACAGGGGGATCCCAACAGCTGACTGTTTTGGAAGCTGAAGTGAGCCTGACTGGGAAGGAATGGCACAGATACCCCATCGTGACTGGCCCAGAGGCCCCGTGCATCCTTGGCATAGATTACCTGAGGAGTGGGTATTTCAAAGACCCAAAAGGACTTTGTTGGGCTTTTGACATAGCTACTGTGGAGACAGAGGAAATTAGACAGTTGAACACCTTGCCTGGTCTCTCAGAAGACCCCTCTGCTGTGGGACTGCTGAAGGTTGAAGAACAATTGGTACCGATAGCCACAGCAACAGTGCACCATCGGCAATACCGCACCGACCGAGACTCTGTGACCCCTATACATAAGATGATCCGTCACCTGGAGACCCAGGGGGTGGTCAGCAAGACTCGCTCACCCTTTAATAGCCCTATATGGCCAGTGCGTAAGTCCAGCGGAGAGTGGAGGTTGACGGTGGATTACCGTGGACTCAATGAAGTCACACCACCCCTGAGTGTTGCTGTACCGGACATGCTGGAACTCCAGTACGAGCTGGAGTCCAAGGTAGCCAAGTGGTACGCCACCATTGACATTGCCAATGCCTTTTTCTCCATTCCTTTGGCAGCGGAGTGCAGGTCACAATTTGCTTTCACTTGGAGAGGTGTGCAGTACACCTGGAATCGACTGCCTCAGGGGTGGAAACACAGTCCCAGCATTTGCCATGGACTGATCCAGACTGCACTGGAAAAGGGCGAGACTCCAGAACATCTACAGTACATTGACGACATCATTGTATTGGGGACCACAGCGGGGGAAGTCTTCGAGAAAGGAGAGAAGATAATCCAGGTTCTCTTAAGAGCTGGTTTTGCCATTAAACGGAGTAAGGTCAAGGGACCTGCTCAGGAAATTCAGTTCCTAGGAGTGAAGTGGCAAGATGGACGCC